>NW_024037447.1:1345003-1394250 GCF_015832195.1 Motacilla alba alba
ATATATTCAAATTATTCTCATTTTAAAATTCCAGTTATCCCCTCGAACAAACCCTTTGAAAAATTCGCATTTAAAAATTAAATTCCCGGTTAAATATTCAAATAATTCTCATTTTAATATTCCAAATATTCAGTGTCACTAACCCAAACACTAACCCTAACTCTAACCCTAAAGCTTACCAAAATCCAAGTTAGAATTTAAATATTCAAATTATTCCAATTTTAATATTGTAATTATCCCCTGACCCTGACCCTAACACTTATATATTCAAATTATTCTCATTTTAAATTTCCAATTTTCCCCCAGCACAAACCCTTTGAAATACTCACATTTAAAAATTAAATTCCCTTTTAAATATTCAAATAATTCTCATTTTAATATTCAAAATATTTAGAAACTATAACCGTGGCCTTAGCTCTAATCCTAACCCAAATTCCAATGTGAATATTCAAATTACGCATATTAAATATTCCAATTATCCCCTAACCCTGATCCCAACCCCTAACCTTAACCCTAACCCTAATCCTAAACCTAACCCTAACCCAAATCACCATTTAAATATTAAAATTATTTACATTTTTATATTCCAAATATTAAATATTCCCTGATCCTAACCATGACACTGACCCTGACCCTGACCCCAACCCTACCCCAAATCCGAACCCCTTTGTAATATTTGGTTTAAAAATTAAATTCCCTGTTCAATATTCAAGATATTCACATTTTAATATTCCAAATATTCACTAATCCCAACCCTGACCTTGACCTTGACCCTAACCCAAACTCCAATTTGAATATTCAAATTATTGCCATGTTAATGTTCCAATTATCCCCTAACCCTGACCTTGACCCTAACCCTAACCCAAACTCCAATTTGAATATTCAAATTATTCCCATGTTAATGTTCCAATTATCCCCTAACCCTGACCTTGACCCTAACCCTAACCCAAAGTCCAATTTGAATATTCAAATTATTGCCATGTTAATGTTCCAATTATACCCTGAGCTTTACCTTAACCCTAACCCAAAGTCCAATTTGAATATTCAAATTATTGCCATGTTAATGTTCCAATTATCCCCTAACCCAAAGTCCAATTTGAATATTCAAATTATTGCCATGTTAATGTTCCAATTATCCCCTAACCCTGACCTTGACCCTAACCCTAACCCAAACTCCAATTTGAATATTCAAATTATTGCCATGTTAATGTTCCAATTATCCCCTAACCCTGACCTTGACCCCAACAAAACTCCTAACCCCAAACCTAACCCTAAATCTAACTTGAACCCAAATTCCCATTTAAATATTCACATTATTTGCATTTTTATATTCCAAATATTCCCTGACCCTGACCCCATGGAATATTTGCATTTAAAATAAAATTACCTATTAAATACTCAAATTATTCTCATTTTAATATTCCAATTATCTCCTAACCCTAACACAAACCCTTTGGAATATTCATGTTTAAATATTAAATTCCATGTTAAATATTCGAGGTATTCTCATTTTAATATTCTAAATATTTACTAACAGTGACCTTGACCTTAACCCTAACCCTAACCCAAATTCCAACGGGAATATTAAAATTATTCCCATTTAAATATTTCAATTGTTTTCATTTTAATATTCCAAATATTCCCTAACCCTGACCCTAATCCTAATCCCAATCCTAACCTTAACTCTATTCACTTTAAAAAGATATTTTAAAATTATTATACAAAATAAAATATTATATTTTAAAAAAATATATAAATTCAAAATTTTAAAATATTCTTATTTAAATGAACCAATTATCACCTAACCCCAGGTGACAGCGGGGTGGATGGACACGGAGGCAGCCAGCAGGAGTGGATGAATCCAGAGGAAAATCCAAATTTGTGGGTGGGAAATGTGAGGGGAGAAAAGGGCGGAAAAGGTGAGGTAAAAAACGGGAAAGGTAAGGGGAAAAAAAAGGGCGAGAAATGAGAGAGGAAAAATGGAGGGAAAATGTGAGGGGAGAAAATGGAGGGAAATGTGAGGGGAGAAAATGGGAAATGTGAGGGGAGAAAAATGGAGGGAAACATGAGGGGAAAAATGGGAAATGTGAGGGGAAAAATGGGAAATGTGAGGGGAGAAAATGGGAAACGTGAGGGGAGAAATGTGAGGGAAACGTGAGGGGAGAAAATGGAGGGAAACGTGAGGGGGGGGAAAGGGAAACATGAGGGGAGAAAATGGAGGGAAACGTGAGGGGGAAAATGGGAAATGTGAGGGGAGAAAATGGAGGGAAACGTGAGGGGAAAAATGGAGGGAAAATGTGAGGGGGAAATGGGAAATGTGAGGGGAGAAAATGGGAAATGTGAGGGGAAAAATGGGAAAAGTGAGGGGAGAAAATGGAGGGAAACGTGAGGGGAAAAATGGAGGGAAAATGTGAGGGGGAAAATGGGAAATGTGAGGGGAGAAAATGGAGGGAAACGTGAGGGGAGAAAATGGAGGGAAACGTGAGGGGAAAAATGGAGGGAAACGTGAGGGGGGGAAAGGGAAACGTGAGGGGAGAAAATGGAGGGAAAAGTGAGGGGGAAAATGGGAAATGTGAGGGGAGAAAATGGGAAATGTGAGGGGAGAAAATGGAGGGAAACGTGAGGGGAGAAAATGGAGGGAAACGTGAGGGGAGAAAATGGAGGGAAACGTGAGGGGGGGGAAAGGGAAACATGAGGGGAGAAAATGGAGGGAAACGTGAGGGGGAAAATGGGAAATGTGAGGGGAGAAAATGGAGGGAAACGTGAGGGGAAAAATGGAGGGAAAATGTGAGGGGGAAATGGGAAATGTGAGGGGAGAAAATGGGAAATGTGAGGGGAAAAATGGGAAAAGTGAGGGGAGAAAATGGAGGGAAACGTGAGGGGAAAAATGGAGGGAAAATGTGAGGGGGAAAATGGGAAATGTGAGGGGAGAAAATGGAGGGAAACGTGAGGGGAAAAATGGGAAATGTGAGGGGAGAAAATGGAGGGAAACGTGAGGGGAGAAAATGGAGGGAAAATGTGAGGGGGAAATGGGAAATGTGAGGGGAGAAAATGGAGGGAAACGTGAGGGGAAAATGGGAAATGTGAGGGGAGAAAATGGAGGGAAATGTGAGGGGAAAATGGGAAATGTGAGGGGAAAATGGGAAATGTGAGGGGAGAAAATGGGAAAAGTGAGGGGGGAAAATGGGAAATGTGAGGGGAGAAAATGGAGGGAAACGTGAGGGGAAAAATGGGAAATGTGAGGGGAGAAAATGGGAAATGTGAGGGGAGAAAATGGAGGGAAATGTGAGGGGGAAAATGGGAAATGTGAGGGGAGAAAATGGAGGGAAATGTGAGGGGAAAAATGGGAAATGTGAGGGGAGAAAGGAGTAGGAAACGTGAGGGGAGAAAATGGAGGGAAACATGCAAGAAGAAAATGGAGGGAAATGTGAGGGGGGAAAAGGGAAACGTGAGGGGAGAAAATGGTGGGAAATGTGAGGGGAAAATGGGAAACGTGAGGGGAGAAAATGGAGGGAAATGTGAGGGGAAAAATGGGAAATGTGAGGGGAGAAAGGAGTAGGAAACGTGAGGGGAGAAAATGGGAAATGTGAGGGGAGAAAATGGAGGGAAATGTGAGGGGAGAAAATGGGAAATGTGAGGGGAGAAAATGGAGGGAAACGTGAGGGGAAAAATGGAGGGAAATGTGAGGGGGAGAAAATGGAGGGAAATGTGAGGGGAGAAAATGAAGGGAAACGTGAGGGGGGGAAAGGGAAACGTGAGGGGAGAAAATGGGAAACATGAGGGGAAAAATGGAGGGAAAATGTGAGGGGGAAAATGGGAAATGTGAGGGGAGAAAATGGAGGGAAACGTGAGGGGAGAAAATGGGAAATGTGAGGGGAGAAAATGGAGGGAAAATGTGAGGGGAAAATGGGAAATGTGAGGGGAGAAAATGGAGGGAAACGTGAGGGGAAAAATGGGAAATGTGAGGGGAGAAAATGGGAAATGTGAGGGGAGAAAATGGAGGGAAACGTGAGGGGAAAAATGGAGGGAAATGTGAGGGGGAGAAAATGGAGGGAAACGTGAGGGGGGGAAAGGGAAACGTGAGGGGAGAAAATGGGAAACATGAGGGGGAAAATGGAGGGAAAATGTGAGGGGGAAAATGGGAAATGTGAGGGGAGAAAATGGAGGGAAACGTGAGGGGAAAAATGGGAAATGTGAGGGGAGAAAATGGAGGGAAATGTGAGGGGGAAAATGGTAAATGTGAGGGGAGAAAATGGAGGGAAATGTGAGGGGAGAAAATGGAGGGAAATGTGAGGGGAGAAAATGGAGGGAAATGTGAGGTAAAAAATGGGAAATGTGAGGGGGAAAATGGGAAATGTGAGAGGAACAATGGAGGGAAACGTGAGGGGAGAAAATGGAGGGAAACGTGAGGTAAAAAAGGGGAAACGTGAGAGGAGAAAATGGAGGGAAACGTGGGGGGAGAAAATGGGAAATGTGAGGGGAGAAAATGGAGGGAAACGTGAGGGGAAAAGGGCAGAAAAAGTGAGGTAAAAATGGGAAAGATAAGGAAAAGAAGTGTGGGAAATGTGTGGGGGAAAAGAGCGGGAAACGTGAGGGGAGAAACGAGTGGGAAAAGTGAGCGGAGAAAAGAGTGGGAAACGTGAGAGGAGAAAATGGAAGGAAACGTGAGGTAAAAAATGGGAAATGTGAGGGGAGAAAATGGAGGGAAACGTGAGGGGGAAAGGGCAGAAAAAGTGAGGTAAAAATGGGAAAGATAAGGGAAAAAAGGGTGGGAAATGTGAGGGGAGAAAATGGAGGGAAACGTGAGGTAAAAAAACTGGAAAATGTGAGGGGAAAAATGGGAAACATGAGGGGAGAAAATGGGAAACGTGAGGAGAAAAAGGGTGGGAAACATCAGGGGAGAAACTGTTGGGAAATGTGAGGGGGAAAGAGGGCAGAAAATATGAGGTAAAAATGGGAAATGTGAGGGGGAAAAGAGTGGGAAATGTGAGGGGAGAAAAGAGCAGGAAACGTGAGGAGAGAAAAGAGTGGAAAATATGAGGGGAAAAGAGCAGAAAAGGTGAGGGGAAAATGGGAAAGATAAGGGGGGAAAAGGTGGGAAATGTGAGAGGAAAAGAGTGGGAAATGTAAGGGGAGATAAAAGGGAAACGTGAGGGGGGAAATGGTGAGAAATGTGGGGGGGAAAGGGCAAAAAACGTGAGGTAAAAATGGGAAACATGAGGGGAAATGTGAGGGGGAAAAATGGAGGGAAACGTGAGGGAGAAAAGAGCAGGAAACGTGAGGGGAGAAAATGGAGGGAAATGTGAGGGGGAAGGGCATGAAACATGAGGGGAAAAGGCAGAAAAGGTGAGGTAAAAATGGGAAAAAGAAGGGAAAAAAGAATGAGAAACGTGAGAGGAGAAAAGAGTGGGAAACATGAGGGGAAAAAATGGTGGGAAATGTGAGGGGAAAGGGCAGAAAATATGAGGAAAAAATGGGAAAGATAAGGGAAAAGGGTGGGAAAGATGAGAGGGAAAATGGTGTGAAATGTGAGGGGGGAAACATGATGGGGAAAGGGCAGAAAAAGTGAGGTAAAAAATGGGAAAGATAAGGCGAAAACGATGGGAAAAGTGAGAGGAAAAAATTGTGGGAAACGTGAGAGGAAAAAGATCAGGAAATGTGAGGAGAGAAAAGAGAGGAACAGGAAGGGGAAAGGGCGGAAAACATAAGGTAAGAAAATGGGAAACATGAGGGAGAAAGGGTGGAAAACGTGAGGTAAAAATGAGAAATAAGAGGGTGAAAATAGTGGGAAGCATGAGGGGAGAAAATGTTGGGAAATGTGAGGGGGGAAAAGGGTGGAAAATGTGAGGTAAAAAATGGGAAATTAGAGGGTGAAAATGGCAGGAAACATGGAAGCGGAGGCGGGGGGAATGTTAGGAAACATGAGGGGGAAAAATGTTGGGAAATGTGAGGGGGGAAGAGGGTGGAAAACGCGAGGTAAAAATTTGGAAACGTGAGGGGGGAAATGGGAAACAAGAGGGGGAAAGAGGTGGAAAACGTGAGGTAAAATAATAATAATAATAATAATAATAATAATAATAATAATAATAATAATAATAATAATAATAATAATAATTTTTTTAAATAGTAGCAGCTACTTTTATTTATTCTGGTATATTTATATATTTTATCACTATATTACAATATATTTTTTCTATTATAGAACCTTATTATTACTATAATTACTATAATAATAATTATTGTTATTATTATTAATAGCAGCAGCAGTAACAGTAAAAACACTATTTTGGAGCAAACCCCGGAAATCCCCCACTCGGGGAGCAGGAAGGCAACAAACAGCGCTCGTGGTTTTTTTGGGAAAAACCCAAATCGAGTCATTTCTCTATTCCCCTGCACGGAAATACGTTTGTGAAGAAAACTGAGGACTTCTGGGGTGAAATTCGACCAAAAATCTGCCGCCTCCTTGACACAGCCCCGGCGAGTAAAAATCCCCGGAAACCTCGGGTTTGTCCCTAAAACCTCGGATTTCTCCCTAAAACCTCGGGTTTGTCCCTAAAACCTCGGATTTCTCCCTAAAACCTCGGGTTTGTCCCTAAAACCTCGGGTTTCTCCCTAAAACCTCGGGTTTGTCCCTAAAACCTCGGATTTCTCCCTAAAACCTCGGGTTTGTCCCTAAAACCTCGGGTTTCTCCCTAAAACCGCTCGATTTCCCCCCAAAACCTCGGGATTTCCCATTAAAATCTCGGGTTTGTCCCTAAAACCTCGGATTTCTCCCTAAAACCTCGGATTTCTCCCGAAAAACTCGGGTTGCTCCCTAAAAGCGCTCGATTTTCCCCCAAAACCTCGGGGTTTCCCATTAAAATCTCGTATTTCTCCCTAAAACCTCGGGTTTTTCCCTAAAACCTCGGGTTTGTCCCTAAAACCTCGGGTTTCTCCCTAAAACCGCTCGATTTCCCCCCAAAACCTCGGGATTTCCCATTAAAATCTCGGGTTTTTCCCTAAAACCTCGGATTTCTCCCTAAAACCTCGGGTTTCTCCCTAAACCCGCTCGATTTCCCCCCAAAACCTCGGGATTTCCCATTAAAATCTCGGATTTCTCCCTAAAACCTCGGGTTTGTCCCTAAAACCTCGGATTTCTCCCTAAAACCTCGGGTTTTTTCCCAAAACCTCGGGTTTCTCCCTAAAACCTCGGGTTTCTCCCTAAAACCTCGGGTTTGTCCCTAAAACCTCGGGTTTCTCCCTAAAACCGCTCGATTTCCCCCCAAAACCTCGGGATTTCCCATTAAAATCTCGGATTTCTCCCTAAAACCTCGGGGTTTTTTCCCTAACTCCTCTGTTTTTCCCCAAAACCTCGAGTCTCTCCCGAAAATCTCTTTTTTTCTCCTACAACCGCTAGATTTTTTTCCCCCAAATCCTCGGGGCTTCTCCCGAAAATCACAAGGTTTTCGCCCAAACCCCTCGGTTTCTCCCCAAACCCCTCGGTTTCTCCCGTGAGTTTTTCCCCAATCCCGCGAGTTTCTCCCCAATCCCGCGAGTTTCTCCCCAGTCCCGTGAGTTTTTCCCCAAATCCCTCGGTTTCTCCCCAATCCCGTGAGTTTCTCCCCGATCCCGTGAATTTTTCCCCAAACCCCTCGATTTTCCCCCAAACTCCTCGGTTTCTCCCCAATCCCGTGAGTTTTTCCCCAGTCCCGTGAGTTTTTCCCCAAACCCCTCGATTTTTCCTCAAATCCCTCAGTTTCTCCCCAATCCCGTGAGTTTTCCCCAATCCCTCGGTTTCTCCCAATCCCGTGAGTTTTTCCCCAATCCCTCGATTTCCCCCAATCCCGTGAATTTTCCCAAACCCCTCAGTTTGTCCCCAATCCCTCGGTTTCTCCCCAATCCCGTGCGTTTCCCCCAATCCCGTGAATTTTCCCCAAACCCCTCGGTTTCTCCCGTGAGTGTCTCCCCAATCCCGTGAGCTTTCCCCCAATCCCGTGAGTTTTCCCCCAAACTCCTCGGTTTCTCCCCAAACCCCCTCGGTTTTTCCCCAGTCCCGTGAGTTTTTCCCCAAACTCCTCGGTTTCTCCCGTGAGTTTACCCCCAATCCCGTGAGTTTCTCCCCAAACCCCTCAGTTTTCCCTAAACCCCTCGATTTTTCCTCAAACCCCTTGGTTTTTTCCCAAACCCCTCGATTTCCCCCAATCCCATGAGTTTCTCCCCAATCCCTCGGTTTCCCCCCGGTCCCGTGAGCTTTCCCCAAACCCCTCGATTTCTCCCCAAACCCCTCGATTTCCCCCAATCCCGTGAGTTTTTCCCCAAACCTCTCGGTTTCTCCCCAAACCCCTCGGTTTCTCCCCAATCCCGTGAGTTTCCCCCCAATCCCGTGAGTTTCTCCCCAGTCCCGTGAGTTTCTCCCCAAACCCCTCAGTTTTCCCCAAACCCCTCGGTTTCTCCCCAAACCCCTCGGTTTCCTCCCAATCCCGTGAGTTTTCCCCAATCCCGTGAATTTTCCCCCAAACCCCTCGGTTTCTCCCGTGAGATTTCTCCCCAAACCCCTCGATTTCTCCCCAGTCCCGTGAGTTTTTCCCCAAACCCCTGGATTTCTCCCCAATCCCTCGATTTCCCCCAATCCCATGAGTTTCTCCCCAATCCCTCGGTTTCCCCCCAGTCCCGTGAGCTTTCCCCAAACCCCTCGATTTCTCCCCAAACCCCTCGATTTTTCCCCAATCCCGTGAGTTTTCCCCCAAACCCCTCAGTTTTTCCCCAAACCCCTCAGTTTTCCCCCAATCCCGTGAGTTTTTCCCCAAACCCCTCAGTTTTCCCCCAAACCCCTCGGTTTCTCCCCAATCCCGTGAGTTTCCCCCCAATCCCGTGAGTTTCCCCCCAATCCCGTGAGTTTTCCCCGATCCCGTGAATTTTCCCCCAAACCCCTCGGTTTCTCCCGTGAGATTTCTCCCCAAACCCCTCGATTTCTACCCAGTCCCGTGAGTTTTTCCCCAAACCCCTGGATTTCTCCCCAATCCCGTGAGTTTCCCCCAATCCCGTGAGTTTCTCCCCAGTCCCTCGGTTTCTCCCCAATCCCTCGGTTTCTCCCCAATCCCGTGAGTTTTCCCCAATCCCGTGAATTTTCCCAAACCCCTCGATTTCCCCCAATCCCGTGAATTTTCCCAAACCCCTCGATTTCCCCCAATCCCGTGAATTTTCCCAAACCCCTCGGTTTCCCCCCAATCCCTCGGTTTCTCGCCAGTCCCTTCTCTCGTCCCGCGGGCGGCTCCGGCAGAGCCCGGATAGCTCAGTCGGTAGAGCATCAGACTTTTAATCTGAGGGTCCAGGGTTCAAGTCCCTGTTCGGGCGACTCTCCTTTTCCCCCTGTTTTTTTACTTTCTTTTCCAATTTTTTTCCCTTTTTTCCCTTTTTCCCTTTTCCCCCTTTTTCCCCCTCCCCAGCCCGCCCCGGGGTTTCCCGCCCCCTCCCGCAGGGGCGGCGCGGGGGTCTCTTTTTCGTGGCGGAGGGAGCGGCGCGCAGCGCTGCGGGCGGTCCCATGGTGTAATGGTGAGCACTCTGGACTCTGAATCCAGCGATCCGAGTTCGAATCTCGGTGGGACCTGCGCCTCCTTTTGCGGGCGGCGCCGCCCTGGGGTGTCCCCGGGGTGTCCCCGGGGTGTCACCGGGGTGTCACTGCTTTCGGGGTGTGACTGGGGTGTCCCTGGGGTGTCCCCAGGGTGTGTCTGAAGTGTCCCTGAGGTGTCCCCGAGGTGTCCCTGCTTTCGGGGTGTGACTGGGGTGTCCCCAGGATGTGTCTGAGGTGTCCCTAGGGTGTCACCGGGGTGTCCCTGCTCTCGGGGTGTCCCTGGGGTGTCCCCAGGATGTGTCTGAAGTGTCCCCAAGGTGTCCCCGAGGTGTCCCTGCTTCCGGGGGTGTCCCTGAGGTGTCCCTGGGGTGTCCCCAGGATGTGTCTGAGGTGTCCCTGAGGTGTCCCCAGGGTGTCCCTGCTTTCGGGGTGTGACTGGGGTGTCCCTGGGGTGTCCCCAGGATGTGTCTGAGGTGTCCCTAGGGTGTCACCGGGGTGTCCCTGCTCTCGGGGTGTCCCTGGGGTGTCCCCAGGATGTGTCTGAAGAGTCCCCAAGGTGTCCCCGAGGTGTCCCTGCTTCCGGGGGTGTCCCTGAGGTGTCCCCAGGATGTGTCTGAGGTGTCCCCGCGGTGTCCCCAGGGTGTCCCTGCTTTCGGGGTGTGACTGGGGTGTCCCCAAGGTGTCCCCAGGGTGTGTCTGAGGTGTCCCTGAGGTGTCCCCAGGGTGTCCCTGCTTTCGGGGTGTGACTGGGGTGTCCCTGGGGTGTCCCCAGGATGTGTCTGAGGTGTCCCTAGGGTGTCACCGGGGTGTCCCTGCTCTCGGGGTGTCCCTGGGGTGTCCCCAGGATGTGTCTGAAGTGTCCCCAAGGTGTCCCCGAGGTGTCCCTGCTTCCGGGGGTGTCCCTGAGGTGTCCCTGGGGTGTCCCCAGGATGTGTCTGAGGTGTCCCCGCGGTGTCCCCAGGGTGTCCCTGCTTTCGGGGTGTGACTGGGGTGTCCCTGGGGTGTCCCCAGGGTGTGTCTGAAGTGTCCCTGAGGTGTCCCTGAGGTGTCCCCGAGGTGTCCCTGCTTTCGGGGTGTGACTGAGGTGTCCCTAGGGTGTCTCCAAGGTGTCCCTGGGGTGTCCCCAGGATGTGTCTGAGGTGTCCCCAAGGTGTCCCCGAGGTGTCCCTGCTTCCGGGGGTGTCCCTGAGGTGTCCCCAAGGTATCCCTGGGGTGTCCCAGATGGACAGCCGGCCGGCAGAGGATTCACGGCCGGACGGACGGACAGCCAGGCTGGCAGAGGCCGGACAGAGGGACAGCCGTGGTGGCACATGCTGGGTGGCCGGACAGAGGCCAGACGGCTGGACAGACGGACAGCCAGGCCGGCAGAGGCCAGGCAGAGGCCGGACAGACGGACAGCAGGGCAGGCAGAGGATGGATGGTCGGACAGAGGCCAGACAGACGGACAGCAGAGGTGATAGAGCCCGGATAGCCGGACACAGGCCGGACAGCAGGACAGCTGGAGAGCAGGACAGACAGACAGACAGGCAGGCAGGCAGGCAGAGGCACCGGGCCGCGGCAGCTGCCGCCCACGGAGCCGCTCCCGGGGGCGGGGAAGGCCAAAGGGAAGAAAACAACCGGAGAGAAGGAAGGAAAGCAAACGCCGAGCGCGAACCGGAGAGCGGCGACCTCCGGACCCCGGCGCCGCCGCCGCCACCACGGCCCAAAGGTCGCCCGGCGGACCTTGGCCACCGGCCCCGGCGCGCTGGTGGCCATGGCGGTGCTGCCGGCCCTGGCGGCCCTGGCGGCCGCGCTGCTGGTCCTGGTGCCGCTGGCCGCGGCCCGGTGGGCGCCGTTCCTGCGGCAGGACCTGGCGTTCTTCGTCACCATGGCGCGGTCCTCGCTGCGGTGCCGCCGGCGCCTGGCCGGCCGGCCGGCCACCACGCTGCTGGACGTGTTCCGGCGTCACGCCCGGCTCCGGCCGCGCCGGCCGCTGCTGCTCTTCCAGGACCAGGTGTACACCTTCGAGGACGTGGAGCGCCGCAGCAACCGCGCCGCCTGGGCGCTGTCGCGGCGGCTGGGGCTGCGCGGCGGCCGCGCCGTGGCCGTCTTCCTGCCCAATGAGCCGGCCTACCTGTGGACGTGGCTGGCGTTGGCCAAGTTGGGTTGCCCCATGGCTTGCCTCAACTGCAACGTCAGGGGACGGGCGCTGCGGCACGCGCTGGACGCGGCCCAGGCCACCGTGATGCTGGCCAGCCCTGGTGAGAGGGGACAGCGCGGTGTTCAGGGGGGTTTGTGGCCACCAAGGCCACCGTGATGCTGGCCAACCCCGGTGAGAGGGGACAACGGGGCGTGCAGGGGGGTTTGTGGCCACCAAGGCCACCGTGGTGCTGGCCAGCCCTGGTGAGAGGGGACAGCACGGTGTTCGGGGGGGTTTGGGGCCACCAAGGCCACCGTGATGCTGGCCAGCCCTGGTGAGAGGGGACAGCGCGGCGTTCGGGGGGGTTTGTGGCCACCAAGGCCACCGTGGTGCTGGCCAGCCCTGGTGAGAGGGGACAACGGGGTGTTCAGGGGGGGTTTGTGGCCACCAAGGCCACCGTGATGTTGGCCAGCCCTGGTGAGAGGGGACAACGCGGCGTTCAGGGGGGGTTTGTGGCCACCAAGGACACCGTGGTCGGTGCCAACCCCAGTGAGAGGGGACAGCGCGGCGTTCGGGGGGGTTTGGGGCCACCAAGGTCACCATGGTCGGTGCCAACCCCGGTGAGAGGGGACAGCGCGGCGTTCAGGGGGGTTTGTGGCCACCAAGGCCACCGTGATTGGTGCCAGCCCTGGTGAGAGGGGACAGCGCGGTGTTCGGGGGGGTTTGTGGCCACCAAGGCCACCGTGATGCTGGCCAGCCCTGGTGAGAGGGGACAACGGGGCATTCAGGGGGGGTTTGTGGCCACCAAGGTCACCATGGTCGGTGCCAGCCCCAGTGAGAGGGGACAATGGGGTGTTCAGGGGGGGTTTGGGGCCACCAAGGCCACCGTGGTTGGTGCCAACCCCAGTGAGAGGGGACAGCGCAGCGTTCGGGGGGGTTTGGGGCCACCAAGGCCACCGTGGTGCTGGCCAGCCACAGTGAGAGGGGACAACGTGGCATTCGGGGGGGGTTGTGGCCACCAAGGCCACCGTGATGCTGGCCAGCCCTGGTGAGAGGGGACAGCGCGGTGTTCAGGGGGGGTTTAGGGCCACCAAGGCCACCGTGATTGGTGCCAGCCCTGGTGAGAGGGGACAACGTGGCATTCGGGGGGGGTTGTGGCCACCAAGGCCACCGTGGTTGGTGCCAGCCCCAGTGAGAGGGGACAGTGTGGTGTTCAGGGGGGTTTGGGGCCACCAAGGCCACCGTGGTGCTGGCCAGCCCTGGTGAGAGGGGACAACGGGGTGTTCAGGGGGGTTTGTGGCCACCAAGGCCACCATGGTCGGTGCCAACCCCGGTGAGAGGGGACAACGGGGCGTTCAGGGGGTTTGGGGCCACCAAGGCCACCGTGATGCTGGCCAGCCCTGGTGAGAGGGGACAACGGGGTGTTCAGGGGGGGTTTGGGGCCACCAAGGCCACCGTGGTTGGTGCCAACCCCAGTGAGAGGGGACAGCGCGGTGTCTGGGGGGGTTTGGGGACATGAGGGGTTTGTGGCCACCAAGGCCACTGTGGTGCTGGCCAGCCCTGGTGAGTGCACGTGGGGTGGGGGGGTTTGCACGTGTGTCACTGTCACTGTGTGTGTCACTGTGTGTGTGTCACTGTCCCTGTGTCCCTGTCCCTGTGTGTGTGTCCCTGAGTGTGTCCCTGTGTGTCCCCGTGCGTGTCCCTGTCCCTGCGTGTGTCCCTGTGTGTCACTGTCACTGTGTGTGTCACTGTGTGTGTGTCACTGTCCCTGTGTCCCTGTCCCTGTGTGTGTGTCCCTGAGTGTGTCCCCGTGTGTCCCCGTGAGTGTCCCTGTCCCTGCGTGTGTCCCTGTGTGTCACTGTCCCTGTGTGTGTCACTGTGTGTCACAAGACATGGCTGTCCCTTCCTCTTTGTGCCGCTGTCCCTTCCTCTTTTTGTCACTGTCCCTGTGTGTGTCACTGTCTGTGTCCCTGTGTGTCCCTGTGTGTGTGTCCTCGTATGTCACTGTGTGTGTCACTGTGTGTGTCTCTGTCCCCGTGTGTGTCCCTGTCCCTGTGTGTGTCCCTGCGTGTGTCCCTGTGTGTGTCCTTGTGTCTCTGTCCCTGTCCCTGTGTGTGTGTGTGTCCCCGTGTGTCCCTGTGTGTGTGTCCCTGTGTGTGTCCCTGTCCCTGTGCGTGTCACTGTCCCTGTGTCCCTGTCCCTGTGTGCATCCCTGTGTGTGTGTCCCTGTGTGTGTGTCCCTGTGTGTGTCACTGTCCCCGTGTGTGTCCCTGTGTCCCTGTGTGTGTCCCTGTCCCCGTGTGTGTCCCTGTCCCTCTGTGCGTGTCACTGTGTGTCACTGTCCCTGTGTCCCTGTCCCTGTGTGTGTCCCTGTCCCTCTGTGCGTGTCACTGTGTGTCACTGTCCCTGTGTCCCTGTCCCTGTGTGTGTCCCTGTCCCTGTGTGTGTCCCTGTCCCTGTGTCCCTGTCCCTGTGTGTGTCACTGTGTGCGTGTCCCTGTGTGTGTCACTGTGTGTCCCTGTCCCTGTGTCCCTGTGTGTCCCTGTGTGTGTCCCTGTCCCTGTGTGTCCCTGTGTCCCTGTCCCTGTGTGTCCCTGTGTCCCTGTCCCTGTGTGTGTCCCTGTTCCTCTGTGCGTGTCACTGTGTGTCCCTGTCCCTGTGTCCCTGTCCCTGTGTGTGTCCCTGTGTGTGTCCCTGTCCCTGTGTCCCTGTGTGTGTCCCTGTCCCTGTGTGTCCCCCCCAGGTGCTCCCGTGGGATCGGGGCTCCCTTTGGGGTGATGCCGTTCAGGGTCACTGAGGGGCCTGGAGGAAGGGGACCCCCTTTTGGGGTGCTCGGGGTCTGGGGGGGTGTCCAGGGGATCAGGGACCCCCTTTTGGGGTGCTCGGGGTCTGGGGGGGCACGGGACCCCCTTTTGGGGTGCTCGGGGTCTGGGGGTGTCACAGGACCCCCTTTTGGGGTGCTCGGGGTCTGGGGGGGTGTCCAGGGGATCAGGGACCCCCTTTTGGGGTGCTCGGGGTCTGGGGGGGCACGGGACCCCCTTTTGGGGTGCTCGGGGTCTGGGGGTGTCACAGGACACCCTTTTGGGGTGCTCGGGGTCTGGGGGGGCACGGGACCCCCTTTTGGGGTGTCAGGGTCTGGGGGATCAGGGACCCCCTTTTGGGGTGCTCGGGGTCTGGGGGTGTCACAGGACACCCTTTTGGGGTGCTCGGGGTCTGGGGGTGTCACAGGACACCCTTTTGGGGTGCTCGGGGTCTGGGGGTGTCACAGGACACCCTTTTGGGGTGCTCGGGGTCTGGGGGGGCACGGGACCCCCTTTTGGGGTGCTCAGGGTCTGGGGGGGCACAGGACCCTCTTTTGGGGTGTCAGGGTCTGGGGGATCAGGGACCCCCTTTTGGGGTGCTTAGGAGGTCTGGGGGGGTGTCCAGGGGATCAGGGACCCCGTTTTGGGGTGCTCAGGGTCTGGGGGTGTCCGGGGGATCACAGGACCCCCTTTTGGGGTGCTCGGGGTCTGGGGGGGTCACAGGACCCCCTTTTGGGGTGCTGAGGGTCTGGGGGTGTCTGGGGGGTCAGGGAGCCCCTTTTGGGGTGCTCAGAGCCCCCCTTGGGCAGGTTTGGGGTGCTCAGGGTGCCCCTCGGCGTTTTTGGGGTGTCTGGGGGGTCAGGGAGCCCTTTGGGGTGCTCAGGGTGCCCCTCGGCGTTTTTGGGGTGCTCAGGGGGTCAGGGAGCCCTTTGGGGTGCTCAGGGTGCCCCTCGGGGTTTTTGGGGTGCCCACAGCCCCAGGGCTCACATTTGGGGTGGGTCTGGTGCCCACCTGGCCAGGTGCCCATTTGGGGGTACCTTGGGGTGCCCACCTGGGATCCTTCACCCACCCACGCATTCCAGGTGTGCCCACCTGACCAGGCACCCGTTTGGGATTCCAGGTGTGCCCACCTGGCCAGGTGCCCATTGGGGCTCCCTTGAGGTGCCCACCTGGCCAGGTGCCAATTTGGGGGTACCGGGGTGCCCACCTGGCCAGGTGCCCATTTAGGAGTACCAGGTGTGCCCACCTGACCAGGTGCCCATTGGGGGTGCCGGTGTGCCCACCTGGCCAGGTGCCAGTTTGGGGGTACCAGGTGTGCCCACCTGACCAGGTGCCAGTTTGGGGGTACCGGGGTGCCCACCTGGCCAGGTGCCAGTTTGGGGGTACCAGGTGTGCCCACCTGACCAGGTGCCCATTTGGGGGTACCGGGGTCGCTCACCTGGCCAGGTGCCAATTTGGGGGTACCAGGTGTGCCCACCTGACCAGGTGCCCATTGGGGATTCCAGGTGTGCCCACCTGACCAGGTGCCAGTTTGGGGGTACCAGGGGTGCCCACCTGACCAAGTGCCAGTTTGGGGGTACCGGGGTGCCCACCTGTCCAGGAGCCCATTTGGCGGTACCAGGGGTGCCCACCTGGCCAGGTGCCCATGTGGGGGTACCAGGTGTGCCCACCTGGCCAGGTGCCCATGTGGGAGTACCGGGGGTGCCCACCTGACCAGGTGCCAATTTGGGGGTACCGGGGTCGCTCACCTGACCAGGTGCCCATTTGGGGGTACCGGGGTCGCTCACCTGGCCAGGTGCCCATGTGGGGGTACCAGGGGTGCCCACCTGACCAGGTGCCCGTTTTGGGGGTACAGGTGTGCCCACCTGACCAGGTGCCAATTTGGGGTACCAGGTGTGCCCACCTGGGCAGGTGCCCATGTGGGAGTACCGGGGGTGCCCACCTGGCCAGGTGCCCATTTAGGGGTACCAGGTGTGCCCACCTGACCAGGTGCCAGTTTGGGGGTACCGGGGTGCCCACCTGGCCAGGTGCCCATTTGGGGGTACCGGGGTCGCTCACCTGACCAGGTGCCAATTTGGGGGTACCAGGGGTGCCCACCTGACCAGGTGCCCCTTTAGGATTCCAGGTGTGCCCACCTGACCAGGTGCCCATTTGGGGGTACCGGGGGTGCCCACCTGACCAGGTGCCTATTGGGGCTCCCTTGAGGTGCCCACCTGGCCAGGTGCCCATTTGCGGGTACAGGTGTGCCCACCTGACCAGGTGCCAATTTGGGGTACCAGGTGTGCCCACCTGGCCAGGTGCCCATGTGGGAGTACCGGGGGTGCCCACCTGACCAGGTGCCAATTTGGGGGTACCGGGGGGTGCCCACCTGGCCAGGTGCCCATTTGGGGGTACCGGGGGGTGCCCACCTGGCCAGGTGCCCATTTGGGGGTACAGGGGTGCCCACCTGTCCCGGTGCCCATTTGGGGTACCAGGTGTGCCCACCTGTCCAGGTGCCCGTGTAGGGTCACCGCCGTGCCCGCGTGTCCCCGCAGAGCTCCGCGAGGCCGTGGAGGAGGTTCTGCCCGAGCTGCGGCGCGACGGAGTCGCCGTCTTCTACCTGAGCGCGGCGTCGCCCACGCCGGGCGTGGAGGCGCTGCTGCCCGCCATCGAGGAGGCGCCCGAGGAGCCGCCGCCCGCCGCGCACCGCGCCGGCGTCACCGCCGACTCCAAGGCCATGTACATCTACACCTCGGGCACCACCGGTGAGCATTGGAGGGGTCTTGGGGGGCTTCCTCCAGCCCTGGCCATCACGGATACACCTGGGCCAGGTGTGTCCTGGCTGTGTCCATGTGGGCAGCCTGGAGGGGCCTGGGGGGCTTCCTGGGCCATGGCAGGTTCACCTGGGCCAGGTGTGTCCTGGCTGTGTCCACACATGGGCAGCTTGGAGGGGTCTTGGGGGGCTTCCTCTAACCCTGACCATCTCAGCTCCACCTGGGCCAGGTGTGTCCTGGCTGTGTCCATGTGGGCAGCCTGGAGGGGCCGGGGGGGCTTCCTGGGCCATGGCAGGTTCACCTGGGCCAGGTGTGTCCTGGCTGTGTCCATGTGGGCAGCCTGGAGGGGCCTGGGGGGCTTCCTGGACCATGATGGCTCCACCTGGGCCAGGTGTGTCCTGGCCGTGTCCATGTGGACAGGTCAGCATTGGAGGGGTCTTGGGGGGCTTCCTCCAGCCCTGGCCATCACGGATACACCTGGGCCAGGTGTGTCCTGGCTGTGTCCATGTGGACAGGTCAGCATTGGAGGGGCCTGGGGGGCTTCCTGGACCATGGCGGGTCCACCTGGGCCAGGTGTGTCCTGGCTGTGTCCATGTGGGCAGGTTGGCATTTGTGGGGTCTTGGGGGTCTTCCTCCAGCCCTGACCATCTCAGGTTCACCTGGGCCAGGTGTGTCCTGGCTGTGTCCATGTGGGCAGGTCAGCATTGGAGGGGTTTGGGGGGCTTCCTCCAGCCCTGGCCATCACGGATACACCTGGGCCAGGTGTGTCCTGGCTGTGCCCATGTGGGCAGCTTGGAGGGGCCTGGGGGGCTTCCTGGACCATGGCAGCTCCACCTGGGCCAGGTGTGTCCTGGATGTGCCCACACATGGGCAGCTTGGAGGGGCCTGGGGGGCTTCCTGGACCATGGCGGCTACACCTGGGCCAGGTGTGTCCTGGCTGTGTCCACACATGGGCAGCTTGGAGGGGTCTTGGGGGGCTTCCTCTAACCCTGACCATCTCAGCTCCACCTGGGCCAGGTGTGTCCTGGCTGTGTCCATGTGGGCAGCCTGGAGGGGCCTGGGGGGCTTCCTGGACCACGGCAGGTTCACCTGGGCCAGGTGTGTCCTGGCTGTGTCCATGTGGACAGGTCAGCATTGGAGGGGTCTTGGAGGTCTTCCTCCAGCCCTGACCATCTCAGGTTCACCTGGGCCAGGTGTGTCCTGGCTGTGTCCACACATGGACATGGGCAGCTTGGAGGGGCCTGGGGGGCTTCCTGGACCATGGTGGCTCCACCTGGGCCAGGTGTGTCCTGGCTGTGTCCATGTGGACAGGTCACCATTGGAGGGGTCTTGGGGGGCTTCTTCCAGCCCTGGCCATCACAGATACACCTGGGCCAGGTGTGTCCTGGCTGTGTCCATGTGGGCAGCTTGGAGGGGTCTTGGAGGTCTTCCTCCAGCCCTGACCATCTCAGCTCCACCTGGGCCAGGTGTGTCCTGGATGTGTCCATGTGGGCAGGTCACCATTGGAGGGGTCTTGGGGGGCTTCCTCCAGCCCTGGCCATCACGGATACACCTGGGCCAGGTGTGTCCTGGCTGTGTCCATGTGGGCAGCCTGAAGGGGCCTGGGGGGCTTCCTGGACCACGGCGGGTCCACCTGGGCCAGGTGTGTCCTGGATGTGTCCACACATGGGCAGCCTGGAGGGGCCTGGGGGGCTTCCTGGACCATGGCGGCTCCACCTGGGCCAGGTGTGTCCTGGATGTGTCCATGTGCGCAGGTCAGCATTGGAGGGGTCTTGGGGGGCTTCCTCCAGCCCTGACCATCACGGATACACCTGGGCCAGGTGTGTCCTGGCTGTGCCCATGTGGGCAGCCTGGAGGGGCCTGGGGGGCTTCCTGGACCACGGCGGGTCCACCTGGGCCAGGTGTGTCCTGGCTGTGTCCACACATGGGCAGCTTGGAGGGGCCTGGGGGCTTCTTGGACCATGGCAGCTCCACCTGGGCCAGGTGTGTCCTGGATGTGTCCACACATGGACATGGGCAGCTTGGAGGGGCCTGGGGGGCTTCCTGGACCATGGCGGCTCCACCTGGACCAGGTGTGTCCTGGCTGTGTCCATGTGGGCAGCCTGGAGGGGCCTGGGGGGCTTCCTGGCCCATGGCGGCTCCACCTGGGCCAGGTGCGCCCTGTGCCCGCGGGAGGGCTGGGCATCGCTCGCCGCATGAACGTGGATGTGGCTCCTCACGGTTCCTCCAACAAGGGACAACGACCCCCAGCTGCAGAGACCCCCCTGTCCCCCCCAGCACCCCCAGACCCCCCCAGGCCCCCCAGGACCCCCCAGGCCCCCCAGGCCCCCCGGTGCCACCGGCGCGCTGTCCCCGCAGGGCTGCCCAAGGCCGCGGTGATCACGGAGCAGAAGCTGATGATGGTGGCCAGCCTGGCGCGGATCTGCGGCCTGCGGGCCGACGACGTCGTCTACACCACGCTGCCGCTCTACCACTCGGCCGGGCTCCTGGTGGGGCTCGGGGGGTGCCTGGAAGTGGGTACGGACACCCCGGAACACGGGAGGGATGGACAGACGGACGGGACGGATGGATGGGGGATGGAGGAATGATGGATGGATGATGGATGGATGGATGATGGATGATGGATGGATGATGGATGATGGATGATGGATGATGGATGGATGATGGATGATGGATGGATGGATGGATGATGGATGGATGGATGATGGATGATGGATGGATGATGGATGGATGATGGATGGATGATAGATGGATGGATGGATGATGGATGATGGATGGATGATGGATGGATGGATGGATGGATGGATGGATGATGGATGGATGATGGATGGATGGATGATGGATGATGGATGGATGATGGATGGATGGATGATGGATGATGGATGGATGATGGATGGATGATGGATGGATGATAGATGGATGGATGGATGATGGATGGATGATGGATGGATGATGGATGGATGATGGATGGATGATGGATGATGGATGGATGATGGATGGATGATGGATGATGGATGGATGGATGATGGATGATGGATGGATGATGGATGATGGATGATGGATGGATGGATGATGGATGGATGATGGATGGATGGATGATGGATGGATGATGGATGGATGGATGGATGATGGATGGATGATGGATGGATGATGGATGATGGATGGATGATGGATGATGGATGGATGATGGATGGATGATGGATGATGGATGGATGATGGATGGATGATGGATGATGGATGGATGATGGATCATGGATCATGGATGATGGATGGATGATGGATGATGGATGATGGATGGATGATGGATGATGGATGGATGATGGATGATGGATGGATGATGGATGATGGATGGATGGATGGATGATGGATGGATGGATGATGGATGATGGATGGATGTAGACAAGGATAAAAACAGAAGACCCCTGGTCACCGTCCCCGCGCCGTGTCCCCAGGAGCCACCTGCGTCCTGCGGGCCAAGTTCTCGGCCTCCCAGTTCTGGCCCGACTGCCGGCGCTACAACGTCACCGTCATCCAGTACGTGGGCGAGCTCATGCGCTACCTGTGCAACACGCCCAAGGTGAGGCCCCGCCCGCCCCAAACCCCCCATCGAGGGCTCCGCGACGCTCCGGTCGCGCCCCGAGGTGGCCCTGTCCCCGTGTCCCCCGCAGCGCGCCGACGACCGCGAGCACGGCGTGCGCATGGCGCTGGGCAACGGCATGAGGGCGGAGGTGTGGAAGGAGTTCCTGCGGCGCTTCGGGCCCGTGGCCGTCTGGGAGTTCTACGGGGCCACCGAGGGCAACGCCGGCTTCATCAACTACACCGGCAAGGTCGGCGCCGTGGGCAGGGCCAACCGGTTCATCAAGGTGAGCTCGTCCTCATCGCGCCGGGACGCCGCCGCCGGCGCCGCCAAGGTGGGCCCTCGAGTTGGGTTCCAGCCGAGGAAAGGCTGAAGTTTTGGTTGAGTCTTGGGTGAAGCTCTTGGTGGCGGAGCGAGCGGTGACATCTCCAGGGGAAGCCAACCCCATCGGTCCGCACGAGGCAGAGTCCCCAGAACGCCCTTTTCACACCCAAAATGAGTCCCCTCCGCCTGGTTGGCCAACATCGACCCAACAGTGTTGAGGCGCAGTCTGGTTTTGGGGTGTCCACGGGGGCCTGGTCATCTCGGTGGCCCTTTGGTGCCGCGTCTCAGCCGCCACTCACCTGTGGAGCAAAAGCTGCAAAAATCCGATTTTTGAGCAAAAGCTGGGACGGAGCAAAAGCTCAAAAATCGAAATTTTGAGCAAAAGCTGGGACGGAGCAAATTCTGCAAAAATCAGATTTTCCCCCCGTTTTGCCCGTCGTGCTGTCCCACAGCTCCTGGATTTGGAAGATGCCTCCAGTGAGTTCACGCGCGTTTAGGATGGATCGGGTCAAACCTCACTGAAAAAACTTTAAACCGTGTTTAATTTTAGTGATTTCGGCTAAAAATTTTAAATTAAGGGCAATTAAAACCAGATGGTTTTTAACGCCCAGGATGTCGGGATTGGGGGCGTTCCCGTGGGTTGGAACGGACCAATCCCAGCAGAGCACGCTCAGAATGGGAAGGAAATTCCAGAAATTTCCATGGGAAAGAAATTCCGGAAATTTCCACAGTAAGGAAATTCTGAAATTTAGACAGGCAGGAAATTCTGGAAATTTCCATGGGAAGGAAATTCTGGAAATTTCCACCAGGAAATTCTGGAAACTTCCACGGGAAGGAAATTCTGGAAAATTCCACCAGGAACTTCTGGAAAGTTCCATGGGAAGGAAATTCTGGAAATTTCCATGGGAAGGAAATTCTGGAAACTTCCATGGCAAGAAAATTCTGGAAATTTCCACAAGGAAATTCTGGAAATCTCCACAGGAAGGAAATTCCAGAAATCTCCACAGGAAGGAAATTCCGGAAATTTCCACAGGAAGGAAATTCTGGAAACTTCCACGGGAAGGAAATTCTGGAAACTTCCATGGGAAGGAAATTCTGGAAATTACCACAAGGGAATTCTGGAAATCTCCATGGGAAGGAAATTCTGGAAATTTCCACAAGGAAATTCCAGAAACTTCGATGGGAAGGAAATTCTGGAAATTTCCACGGGAAGGAAATTCTGGAAATTTCCACAAGGAAATTCCAGAAATCTCCATGGGAAGGAAATTCCGGAAATTTCCACAGGAAGGAAATTCCAGAAACTTCCATAGGAAGGAAATTCTGGAAATTTCCACAAGGAACTTCTGGAAATTGCCACGGGAAGGAAATTCTGGAAATTTCCATGGGAAGGAAATTCTGGAAATTTCCACAGGAAGGAAATTCTGGAAACTTCCATGGGAAGGAAATTCTGGAAATTTCCACAAGGAACTTCTAGAAAGTTCCATGGGAAGGAAATTCTGGAAATCTCCATGGGAAGGAGATTCCAGAAATTTCTACAAGGAACTCCTGGAAATCTCCGCGGAAGGAAATTCCGGAAACTTCCACGGGAAGGAAACTCTCCTCCGTGTTTCTGAGCCGGGTCTCTCCCCGCCCTGCAGCTCTTCGCTCCCTTCGAGCTCATCAGGTACAACGTGGAGCTGGACGAGCCCGTGCGCGACGAGCGGGGCCTCTGCATCCCCACCGGGCCCGGTGAGGGCCCCCGAGCCGCCTCCCCGCCCCGGCCACCCCCATCCCGGCCGCCGGAATCCTCCAGGAGCCCCTGGAGGAAGCCGAGGGAAGGGCTGGGCGGCCTCCGAGCCTCCTCTTCCTCCCCGCAGGCGAGACGGGGCTGCTGGTGGTGAAGATCACCAAGCACACCCCGTTCCACGGCTACGCCGGCGACTCGCGGAAGACCGAGAAGAAGATCCTGCGGGACGTCCTGGCCAAAGGCGACGCCTTCTTCAACAGCGGCGACCTGCTCGTGGTGGACAGCGAGAACTTCGTCTACTTCCAGGACCGCGTCGGGGACACCTTCCGGTAACCCCGAGGCTCCCGCGCGCGCGCCCGAGCGGACGGGGCCGGCCCAAATCCCCCCCCGTCACCGCCCCGTCCCTTCTCGTCCCCAGCTGGAAGGGGGAGAACGTGGCCACGACGGAGGTGGAGGCCACGCTGGGCTTGGTGAGCTTCATCCAGGAGGTCAACGTCTACGGCGTGGCCGTGCCGGGTGAGCCCCACCAAAATGAGGGTCTGGGGGGGGTTTGGGGAGGGTGAGGGGTCCCCAGACCACCCCCGAGGAGGTTCAAAAGGGGCTTTTAACATCCACAAGGGCCCGAGGATCCCCCAAAAGGGTGACAACGGGACTTGGCTGCCCGAAGCGGGGGTCAGGAGCTGGGTTGGGGCCATGTGGCCACGATGGAGGCAAAACCAGGGAGCACCCACCCAAAAGGAGCACCCGGAGTCGTCCCGGGCACGGGACGCGCCTCCGCCACCACCCCAAAACTGGGACAAACCCACCCGAAACACGTTTGGCCACCCCACACCCCACCCCCAGTGGCCCAGGGGGCCTCAAGAAGACCCCAAGGAGGTGAGGGCGCCCCAGGTGACCCCAGGCGATGTTGGCAGGGTGCGAGGGCCGCTGTGGCATGGCCGCCGTGCGCCTCAAGGACGGGGCCACCTTCGACGGCGACCAACTCTACGCCTTCACGCAGGACACGCTGCCCGCCTACGCCGCCCCCCGCTTCATCCGCATCCAGGTCAGGGGGGCTCCGGGGGGCTCCGGGGGGCTCCGGGGGGCTCCGGGGTGGTGGGGCTGGCCTTGGGATGGGGAGGGTCCAGCACTGCAGCGCCCAGGCATGGACAGGTGGAACTGTGGAAGGGTTGGGTTGGAAGAGGCGTTAGAGCTCCTCCAGTTCCATCATGGCCAAGTGGAACCATGGAATGGTTGGGTGGGAAGAGGTGTTAGAGCTCATCCAGTTCCATCGTGGCAGGATGGAATCATGGAATGGTTTGGGTTGGAGAAGACTTTGGAGCTCATCCAGTTCCATCCTAGCAGGATGGAATCATGGAAGGGTTGGGTTGGAAGAAGCAATGGAGCTCCTCCAGTTCCATCACAGCCTGGTGGAATCATGGAATGGTTGGGTTGGAAGAGGCGTTAGAGCTCCTCCAGTTGCATCGTGGCAGGATGGAATCATGGAATGGTTGGATTGGAGAAGACTTTGGAGCTCCTCCAGTTCCATCACAGCCAAGTGGAATCATGGAATGGTTGGGTGGGAAGAGGCGTTAGAGCTCATTCAGCTTCACCATGGCCTGGTGGAATCATGGAAAGGTTGGGTGGGAAGAGGTGTTAGAGCTCATCCAGTTCCATCATGGCCTGGTGGAATCATGGAATGGTTGGGTGGGAAGAGGCAATGGAGCTCCTCCAGTTCCATCATGGCCTGGTGGAATCATGGAATGGTTGGGTGGGAAGAGGCAATGGAGCTCCTCCAGTTCCATCATGGCCAAGTGGAATCATGGAATGGTTGGGTGGGAAGAGGCAATGGAGCTCCTCCAGTTCCATCATGGCAGGATGGAATCATGGAAAGGTTTGGATTGGAGAAGACTTTGGAGCTCCTCCAGTTCCATCATGGCCTGGTGGAATCATGGAATGGTTGGGTTGGAAGAAGCAATGGATCTCCTCCAGTTCCATCATGGCAGGATGGAATCATGGAAGGGTTGGGTTGGAAGAAGCAATGGATCTCCTCCAGTTCCATCACGGCCTGGTGGAATCATGGAATGGTTGGGTTGGAAGAGGCGTTAGAGCTCCTCCAGTTCCATCGTGGCAGGATGGAATCATGGAATGGTTGGGTTGGAGAAGACTTAAGAGCTCCTCCAGTTCCATCACAGCCAAGTGGAATCATGGAAGGGTTTGGGTTGGAAGAGGCGTTAGAGCTCCTCCAGTTCCATCATGGCAGGATGGAATCATGGAATGGTTGGGTTGAAAGAGGCAATGGAGCTCCTCTGGTTCTGCTCATGGCAGGGTGGGGTTCGGCATGGCATGGCAGGGTTTGGATTGGAGGGGACTTTAGAGCTCATCCAGTTCCACCACAGCCCGGTAGAACCATGGCAGGGTTTGGGTCGGAAGAGGCATTGGAGCTCCTCCAGCTCCACCACGGAACCATGGCAGGGTTTGGGTCAGGGGGCTCTTTGGGGCTCCACCACGGAACCATGGCAGGGTTTGGGTCAGGGGGCTCTTTGGGGCTCCACCAGGGGAACCATGGCAGGGTTTGGGTCAGGGGGCTCTTTGGGGCTCCTGCAGCTCCACCACGGAACCATGGCAGGGTTTGGGTCAGGGGGCTCTTTGGGGCTCCACCAGGGGAACCATGGCAGGGTTTGGGTCAGGGGGCTCTTTGGGGCTCCACCATGGAACCATGGCAGGGTTTGGGTCAGGGGGCTCTTTGGGGGGCTCCTCCATCTCCACCACGGAACCATGGCAGGGTTTGGGTCAGGGGGCTCTTTGGGGCTCCACCAGGGGAACCATGGCAGGGTTTGGGTCAGGGGGCTCTTTGGGGCTCCCCCAGCTCCACCACGGAACCATGGCAGGGTTTGGGTCAGGGGGCTCTTTGGGGCTCCACCACGGAACCATGGCAGGGTTTGGGTCTGGGGGCTCTTTGGGGCTCCTCCAGCTCCAGCCGCAGCGCTGGTGTCCCCCCAGTTTCCCACGGTGGCGCCGGTCACCCCGTGCCAGTCACGGCGCTGGGGGTGCCCTGGTGGCAGCGCGGGGAGTCACCCCCTGGTTGGTGGCACCGTCCCTCCGTTCCTGGCCACGGGCACTCGGTGTCACCCGGTGCCGAGGACGGTGCTGTTCCCATGACGGAGTTGAGGTCCCCCCGCTTTGGGGCCACTCTGTGCCAACGGGGTCACCCTGTCCCAATGGGGTCACCTGGTGCCATCAGGGGTCACCTGGTGCCAGTGGGGGTCACCTGGTACCAATGATGGTCACCTGGTGCCAATGATGGTCACCTGGTGCCATCAGGGGTCACCTGGAGCCAATGGGGGTCACCCTGTGCCAATAGGGTCACCCTGTCCCAACGGGGTCACCCTGTCCCAATGGGGTCACCTGGTGCCATCAGGGGTCACCTGGAGCCAATGGGGGTCACCCTGTGCCAATGGGGTCACCCTGTGCCAATGAGGGCCACCTGGCACCAATGGGGGTCACCTGGTGCCAACGGGGGTCACCTGGTGCCAACGACAGTCACCCTGTCCAAGGGTCACCTGGCACCAATGGGGGCCACCTGGTGCCAACAGGGGTCACCCTGTGCCAGTGGGGGTCACCTGGTACCAATGATTGTCACCTGGTGCCAATGATGGTCACCTGGAGCCAGTGGGGGTCACCCTGTGCCAATGGGGGTCACCTGGTGCCAACGGCAGTCACCATGTCCCAACAAGGGTCACCCTGTCCCAACAAGGGTCACCTGGCGCCAATGGGGGTCACCTGGTGCCAATGATGGTCACCATGTCCCAACAAGGGTCACCTGTCCCAACAAGGGTCACCCTGTCCCAATGAGGGTCACCCTGTCCCAGCAGGGGTCACCCTGTCCCAGCGGGGGTCACCTGTCCCAATGATGGTCACCTGGTGCCAGTGACGGTCACCCTGTCCCAGCGGGGGTCACCTGGCACCACCGGGGGTCCCCCCAGGCCAAAGCCACCCCCACACCCCCAGTGCCGCTTCCCTGGGTGGCACCTTGGCACGGCCAACGGTTGCCTGGTGCCACCACGGCCGCTGTCCCTGTCCCCACGCCCACTGTCCCTGTCCCCAGGCCACTGTCCCTGTCCCCACGGCCACTGTCCCTGTCCCCAGGCTGCACTGGAGGTGACGGGCACCTCCCAGGGTTGCCAAATGCCACCATGGCCGCTGTCCCTGTCCCCAGGCCGTGCTCAAGTGACAGGCACCTTCGGGGGTTACTCGGTGCCACCACGGCCGCTGTCCCTGTCCCCACGGCCGCTGTCCCTGTCCCCAGGCCACACTGGAGGTGACGGGCACCTCTCAAATGCCACCATGGTCACTGTCCCTGTCCCCACGGCCGCTGTCCCTGTCCCCAGGCCGCGCTGGAGGTGACGGGCACCTCTCAAATGCCACCATGGTCACTGTCCCTGTCCCCATGGCCGCTGTCCCTGTCCCCAGGCCACCATGGAGGTGACGGGCACCTTCCAAATGCCACCATGGCCACCAGGGAGGTGACAGGGACCTTCTGGGGTTGCCTAATGCCACCACGGCCACTGTCCCTGTCCCCACTGCCACTGTCCCTGTCCCCACGGCTGCTGTCCCTGTCCCCACGGCTGCTGTCCCTGTCCCCAGGCTGCACTGGAGGTGACGGGCACCTCCCAGGGTTGCCAAATGCCACCACGGCCGCTGTCCCTGTCCCCAGGCCTCCAGGGAGGTGACAGGGACCTTCAGCAGTTGCCAAATGCCACCACGGCCACTGTCCCTGTCCCCACAGCCAGTGTCCCTGTCCCCAGGCCGCGCTGGAGGTCACGGGCACCTCTCAAATGCCACCATGGCCGCTGTCCCTGTCCCCAGGCCACCATGGAGGTGACGGGCACCTTCTGGGGTTGCCTGGTGCCACCACGGCCGCTGTCCCTGTCCCCACGGCCGCTGTCCCTGTCCCCAGGCTGCGCTGGAGGTGACGGGCACCTTCCAAATTCCACCATGGCCACTGTCCCTGTCCCCAGGCCGCCAGGGAGGTGACAGGGACCTTCTGGGGGTGCCAAATGCCACCATGGCCGCTGTCCCTGTCCCCACGGCCGCTGTCCCTGTCCCCAGGCTGCGCTGGAGGTCACGGGCACCTTCTAAATGCCACCACGGCCACTGTCCCTGTCCCCACGGCCGCTGTCCCTGTCCCCAGGCTGTGCTGGAGGTCACGGGCACCTTCTAAATGCCACCATGGCCGCTGTCCCTGTCCCCACGGCCGCTGTCCCTGTCCCCAGGCCGTGCTGGAGGTGACGGGCACCTTCTGGGGTTGCCAAATGCCACCACGGCCGCTGTCCCTGTCCCCACGGCCGCTGTCCCTGTCCCCAGGCCACCAGGGAGGTGACAGGGACCTTTTGGGGGTGCCAAATGCCACCACGGCCGCTGTCCCTGTCCCCACGGCTGCTGTCCCTGTCCCCAGGCCGCGCTGGAGGTGACGGGCACCTTCAAGCAGTGCAAGAGCAACCTGGTCAAGGAGGGCTTCGACCCGGGCCTGGTGCGGGACCGGCTGTTCCTGCGCGACGCCGCGCGCCGCTCCTACGTGCCGCTGAGCGCCGCCGCCTTCCAGGACATCCTGCACGGCCGCCTCGCGCTCTAGGCCGCGGTAATTAGCGCGGGATAATTAATTAGGGGCTGATCGGGGCCGTGGGCGGGTCTGGAGAACCTTGGGGTCGCTGGAAATTAAAACCCGTAATTCCCGGTTCCGAGTCTTTTTTTGGGGTGGCAGCGGCTCCGCGGTGGACCCGGGGCACTGATGGCCCCGGGTTAATTAGCAAAGATTAATTAGTGGCTAATCAGCACTAATTAGCCTCCCCCGGCACTTTGGGCAGGTCTGGAGCACCTCGGACTTGCTGGAAATGAAACCCTCAATTCTCATTTTTGAGTCTTTTTTTGGGGTGGCAGCGGCTCCGGGGTAGACCCAGGGCACTGATGGCCCCGGGTTAATTAGCAGAGATTAATTAGTGGTTAATCAGCACTAATTAGCCTTCCCCGGCACTTTGGGCAGGTCTGGAGCACCTTGGGGTCGGTGGAAATTAAACCCTCAATTCTCATTTTTGGGTCTCTTTTGGGGTGGCAGCGGCTCCGCGGTGGCCCCGGGGCGCTGATGGCCCCGGGTTAATTAGCAGAGATTAATTAGTGGCTAATCAGAACTCTGGGGAGGTTTGAAGCTGGAAATGAAAGCCTCGATTCCCGTTTTTGGCTGCCAAAGGATTTGGGGCATTTGAGGTTTTTTTGGGGTGGCAGCGGCTCCGCGGTGGCCACAGGATGCCGATGGCCCCGGGGTAATTAGCTAAGATTAATTAGTGGCTAATCAGGAGCGGCTCCGAGTCTCCTCTCCTCCCCCTGGAGCTCCTCCGCGGCTCGGAGCCCGCTCTTCTCCCTCTGGAGCTCCACCAGCCGCAGCTCCGCGGGCTCCCTGGAGCTCCTCCGTTCTCTCCTCCCCGCGGAGCTCCACCAGCCGCAGCTCCCGGCGCTCCCTGGAGCTCCTCCGCGGCTCGGAGCCCGCTCTCCCCTACCCCTGGAGTTCCTCCGCGGCTCCGAGTCTCCTCTCCTCCCTCTGGAGCTCCTCCGCGGCTCGGGGTCCGCTCTCCTCCCTCTGGAGCTCCACCAGCCGCAGCTCCCGGCGCTCCCCGGAGCTCCTCCGTTCTCTCCTCCCCGCGGAGCTCCACCAGCCGCAGCTCTCCTACCCCTGGAGCTCCTCCGCGGCTCGGAGCCCGCTCTCCCCTACCCCTGGAGCTCCACCAGCCGCAGCTCCGCGGGCTTCTTGGAGCTCCTCCGTTCTCTCCTCCCCCTGGAGCTCCACCAGCCGCAGCTCCGCGGGCTTCTTGGAGCTCCTCCGTTCTCTCCTCCCCCTGGAGCTCCTCCGTTCTCTCCTCCCTCTGGAGCTCCACCAGCCGCAGCTCCACCGGCTCCCTGGAGCTCCTCCGTTCTCTCCTCCCCGTGGAGCTCCACCAGCCGCAGCTCCACCGGCTCCCTGGAGCTCCTCCGTTCTCTCCTCCCCGTGGAGCTCCACCAGCCGCAGCTCCACAGGCTCCCCGGAGCTCCTCCGCGGCTCGGAGCGCGCTCTCCTCTCCCTCTGGAGCTCCACCAGCCGCAGCTCCGCGGGCTCCCTGGAGCTCCTCCGTTCTCTCCTCCCCGCGGAGCTCCACCAGCCGCAGCTCCCGCCGCTCCCTGGAGCTCCTCCGTTCTCTCCTCCCCCTGGAGCTCCTCCGTTCCCTCCTCCCCCCGGAGCTCCTCCGTTCCCTCCTCCCCGCGGAGCTCCACCAGCCGCAGCTCCCGGCGCTCCCCGGAGCTCCTCCGTTCTCTCCTCCCCGCGGAGCTCCACCAGCCGCACCCGCCGGGTAAAACCCTTTATTTACAAACCTCCGCGCCGCCTCCGAGCTCGCCGCGCTGCTCACCGCCCCGCCGCGTCTCCGAGCGCCTCGGGGCGCTCCCGGGCGCTGCGGCGCGGCTCGGGGCCGGCTCTGCGCTCCCTCTGCAGCTCGGCCAGGCGCAGCCGCAGCCGCTGCTCGCGGCGTTTGCCGGCCTGGAGCTGCCTCTGGGCTTTGTCCAGCGCGTCCAGCGCGGCCTCGGCGCGGCGCTTCCAGAGCAGCGCGCTGCCCACCTGGTAGCTGTGCTCGCTCTGGATGTAGGAGCCGGCGCGGGGCGGCAGCCGCAGCATGAACAGCGACGGCGACGGCGGCGCCGGGGGGCCCGCGGGGCTCGGGGGGGCTCCCTCGGGCAGGGCCGGGGCCGTCGCGGCCACCTCGTCGCCCGTGGCCACCAGGAGGGGCTCCGGGATGGAGCCCGAGGCGCCGGGCAGCGCCGGGACCCCGCCGTGGTCGCCGGCCGGGGGCGGGCCGGGGTCCTTGGAGTCCCGCGGGAAGCAGGAGACGTCCGAGGGCAACGGCGGGGGCGGCGGGGCCGGGAGGGGGTCCCGTCTGCGGGGACAGGGGGCGGGGGTCAGCGCGGAGAGAGCCCAAAACAGCCCGGAGAGACCCCAAAACAGCCCTGGAGAGACCCCAAAATAGCACCGGAGAGACGCCGAAATACCCATGGAAAGACCCCCAAAATAGCCCGGAGAGACGCCCAAAATACCATTGGAGGGACGCCCAAAACAGCCCCGGAGAGACCCCAAAATACCCCTGGAGAGACCTCAAAATATCCCTCAAATATCCCCAGAGAGATTCCCAAATATCCCTGGAGAGAGCCCAAAATAGCCCCGGAGAGACCCGAAAATAGCCCCGGAGAGACCCCAAAATAGCCCTGGAGAGACCCCCCAAAACAGCCCCGGAGAGACCCCAAAATACCATCGGAGTGACCCCAAAATAGCCCCGGAGAGACCCCAAAATATCATGGGAAAGACCCCAAAACAGCCCCAGAGAGACCCCAAAATAGCCCTGGAAAGACCCCCAAAATAGCCCGGAGAGACCCCCAAATACCATTGGAGGGACCCCAAAATACTCCCAGAGAGACCCCAAAATAGCCCCGGAGAGACCCCAAAATAGCCCGGAGAGACCCCAAAATAGCCCTGGAGAGACCCCCCAAAACAGCCCCGGAGAGACCCCAAAATACCATCGGAGTGACCCCAAAATAGCCCTGGAGAGACCCCAAAATAGCCCTGGAGAGACCCCAAAATAGCCCTGGGGAGACGCTAAAATACCATCAGAGTGACCCCAAAATACCCCTGGAGAGACCCCAAAACAGCCCCTGAGAGACCCCAAAACAGCCCCGGAGAGACCCCCAAAACAGCATCAGAGAGACCCCAAAATATCCCCGGAGAGACCCCAAAACAGCCCTGGAGAGACCCCAAAATAGCCCCAGAGAGACCCCCAAAATAGCCCCAGAGAGACCCCAAAATACCCCTGGAGAGACCCCAAAATTACCCCTGGAGAGACCCCAAAACAGCCCCTGAGAAACCTGCAAAACAGCCCCTGAGAGACCCCAAAACAGCCCCGGAGAGACCCCCAAAACAGCATCAGAGAGACCCCAAAATATCCCCGGAGAGACCCCAAAACAGCCCTGGAGAGACCCCAAAATAGCCCCAGAGAGACCCCCAAAATAGCCCGGAGAGACCCCCAAATACCATTGGAGGGACCCCAAAATACTCCCAGAGAGACCCCAAAATAGCCCCGGAGAGACCCCAAAATACCCCTGGAGAGACCCCAAAATAGCCCCCAAATATCCCCGGAGAGATTCCCAAATATCCCTGGAGAGAGCCCAAAACAGCACCTGAGAGACCCCAAAATATCCATGGAGAGACCCCCAAAATAGCCCGGAGAGACCCCAAAATAGCCCTGGAGAGACCCCAAAATATCCCCCAAATATCCCGAGAGAGATTCTGGAGAGAGCCCAAAATAGCCCTGGAGAGACCCCAAAATATCCCCCAAATATCCCGAGAGAGATTCTGGAGAGAGCCCAAAATATCCCTGGAGAGACCCCAAAACAGCCCAGAGAGACCCCGAAAACATCCCTGGAGAGACCCCAAAACAGCCCAGAGAGACCCCGAAAACATCCCTGGAGAGACCCCAAAATACCATGGGAGAGACCCCAAAATATCATGGGAGAGACCCCAAAATACCATGGGAGAGACCCCAAAATATCCCGGGAGAGACCCCAAAATATCCCCGGAGAGACCCCCAAAACAGCACCGGAGAGACCCCAAAATACCATCGGAGTGACCCCAAAACAGCCCAGAGAGTCCCCAAAACCAGCACCGGAGACCCCAAAATAGCCCCGGAGAGACCCCAAAATACCCCTGGAGAGACCCCAAAACAGCCCCTGAGAAACCTGCAAAACAGCCCCGGAGAGACCCCAAAATAGCACCAGAGAGACCCCGAAAATAGCCCTGGAGAGACCCCAAAATAGCCCGGAGAGACCCCAAAATACCATTGGAGGGACCCCAAAATACTCCCAGAGAGACCCCAAAATAGCCCTGGAGAGACCCCAAAATAGCCCCCAAATATCCCCAGAGAGATTCCCAAATATCCCTGGAGAGACCCCAAAATAGCCCTGGAGAGACCCGAAAATATCCATGGAAAGACCCCCAAAATAGCCCGGAGAGACCCCAAAATAGCCCCGGAGAGACCCCAAAATAGCCCCCAAATATCCCGAGAGATTCTGGAGAGAGCCCAAAATATCCCTGGAGAGACCCCAAAATATCCCCGGAGAGACCCCAAAACAGCACCGGAGAGACCCCAAAATACCATCGGAGTGACCCCCAAAACAGCCCAGAGAGACCCCAAAATATCCTCAGAGAGACCCCAAAACAGCCCCGGAGCATCCTGAGGGTCCCGGGGTGGGAGGGGTCGGGGGGAATTGGGGGGTCCAGGGAATTGGGGGGGTCTGGGGGAAATGGGGGGGTCTGGGGGAAATGGGGGGGGTCCAGGGAAATGGGGGGTCCGGGGGTGGGGGTCCCGGGGGTCCCGCGGGCCCGGCAGGGAAGGGCAGGGCTCCGGCTGTACTGGGATGAACTGGGGAGCCCCGAGACCCCCCAAAGCCCCCAAACACCCCCAAAACCCCCAAACCCCCCCAAATCCCCCACCAAAGCTCCCCCAAAGCCCCCACCAAAGCTCCCCAAATCCCCCCAAAGCCCCCCCCAAAACCCCTAAAAGCCCCCCCCAAACCCCCCCAAATCCCCCAAAGCCCCCCCAACCCCCCCCCAAAACCCCCAAATCCCCCCAAAACCCCCCCAAATCCCCCCAAAGCCCCCCAAATCCCCCCAAATCCCCCCAAAGCCCCCAAAACCCCCCCAAAGCCCCCTCAAAGCCCCCCAAACTCCCCCCCAAAGCCCCCCAAATCCCCCCAAAGCCCCCCCCCCTCCAAACTCCCCCAAACCGCCCCCAAATCCCCCACAAATCCCCCCAAAACCTCCCCCAAAGCCCCCCCAAATACCCCAAAGCCCCCCCCAAACTCCCCCCAAACCGCCCCAAATCCCCCACAAATCCCCCCCAAAACCTCCCCCAAAGCCTCCCCAAAATCTCCCCCCAACCCCCCCCCCAAAGCCCCCCAAAGACCCCCCAAAGACCCCCAAAACCCCTCCAAACCCCCCCCCAAATCCCCTCCAACCCCCCCCCAAATCCCCCCAAACTCCCCCCAAACCCCTCCCAAAGCCCCCCCAAACCTCCCCAAAACCCCCTCAAATCCCCCCAAAACCCCCCAAAGCCCCCCAAACCCCTCCCAAAGCCCCCCTCAAAGCCCCCCAAACCCCCCAACCCCCCCCAAATCCTCCCAAAACCCCCTCAAAGCCCCCCCAAAGCCCCCCCAAATCCCCCCAAAGACCCCCAAACCTCCCGCAAAGCCCCCCCAAACCTCCTCAAAACCCCCCAAACCCCCCAAAACCTCCCCCAAACCTCACCCCAAAGCCCCCCCAAAACCCCCTAAAGCCCCTCAAATCCCCCCAAAACCCCTCCCAAAGCCCCCCAAACCCCTCCCAAAGCCCCCCAAATCCCCCAAAGCCCCCCCAAATCCCCCCAGCCCCCGCTCACCTCCACCTGCGGGTGCCCCGCGGGGGTCTCGGGGGGTCGCCGGCCGGGGGGGGCTTGGGGGGCCGGGGGGGCCGCGCGGGGCCGGGGGCGAACACGGTGGGCACGGCGCCCTCCTTCAGGCGGTGATAGCCGCTGCGGAAACGGGGGTCAGGGGCACCCCAAAACGGGGGGACCCCGAAAATGGGGAACCCCAAACCACGGGGGTCAGCGGCACCCCGAAACGGGGGGGACCCCGAAAATGGGGCACCCCAAACCACGGGGGTCAGGGGCGCCCCGAAACCGGGGGGGACCCCGAAAATGGGGCACCCCGAAACCGGGGGGGACCCCGAAAATGGGGAACCCCAAACCACGGGGGTCAGCGGCACCCCGGAAACAGGGGGGACCCCAAAAATGGGGAACCCCAAACCACGGAGGTCAGCGGCACCCTGAAACGGGGCACCCCGAAAATGGGGCACCCCAAACCACGGGGGTTAGCGGCACCCCGGAAACCGGGGGGACCCCAAAAATGGGGAACCCCAAACCACGGGGGTCAGCGGCACCCCGAAACCGGGGGGGACCCCGAAAATGGGGCACCCCGGAACCGGGGGGGACCCCGAAAATGGGGCACCCCAAACCATGGGGGTCAGTGGCACCCCGAAACGGGGAACCCCAAAACCGGGGGGGTCAGGGACACCTCAAAAACGGGGGCACCCCAAAACTGGGGCACGCCGAAAACGGGGCACCCCAAAACCGGGGGAATTAGGGACACCCCAAAAACGGGGCACCCCAAAACCGGGGGGTCAGCAGCACCCCAAAACCGGGGCACCCCAAAAACGGGGGAGACCCCAAACCAGGGGGTCAGCGACACCCCAAAAACGGGGCACCACAAAAACAGGGCACCCCAAAAACAGGGCCCCCCAAAACACGGGGGTCAGCGGCACCCCACACGGGGCACCCCAAAAACGGGGGACCCCAAACCGGAGGGGGCAGCGGCACCCCAAAATCGGGGGGTCAGGGGCACCCCAAAATCGGGGGGTCAGGGGCACCCCAAAAACGGGGCGCCCCAAAACCGGGGCACCCCAAAACCGGGGGGATCAGGGGCACCCCGAAAACGGGGGGGGTCAGGGGGACCCCAAACCAGGGGGGTCAGGGACACCTCAAAAACGGGGCACCCCAAAACTGGGGGGACCCCAAAACCAGGGGGGCCCCAACACCTGGGGGGCACCTGGAATACCTGGGGGTTCCTCTCACCTGCAGCCCCCCAAACTCACCTGCAGCACCCCAAAGTCACCTGCAGCACCCCAGGTCCCATCTGCAGCCCCCCAAACTCACCTGGAGGCTCCAGGCTCACCTGCAGCTCCCAGCCCCACCTGCAGCCCCCCAAATCCCACCTACAGGCCCCCCCAGCCCCACCTGCAGCACCCCCAGAATCCCCACTCACCTGCAGCCTCACCTGCAGCCCCAGGACACACCTGAGCACACCTGAGCTGACCTGAGCACACCTGTACACACACCTGAGCACACCTGAGCTCACCTGGGCACACCTGGGCACACCTGAGCACACCTGTACACACACCTGGGCACACCTGAGCTCACCTGGGCACACCTGGGCACACCTGAGCTCACCTGTACACACACCTGGGCACACCTGGGCACACCTGAGCACACCTGAACTCACCTGTACACACCCCTGAGCTCACCTGAGCACACCTGGGCACACCTGAGCTCACCTGTACACACACTTGGGCACACCTGAGCACACCTGTACACACACCTGTACACACACCTGTACACACACCTGTACACCCCCGTGCTCACCTGTACCCCACGAGCTCGAAGCAGTGCCGCTCGAAGTGCTGCGAGCAGAAGTAGATGTATTTGGAGCTCACCTGGGCACACCTGAGCACACCTGGGCACACCTGGGCACACCTGGGCACACCTGAGCACACCTGGGCACACCTGTACACACCTGAGCACACCTGAGCACACCTGAGCACACCTGTACACACACCTGGGCACACCTGAGCACACCTGAGCTCACCTGTACACACACCTGAGCACACCTGTACACACACCTGGGCACACCTGTACACCCCCGTGCTCACCTGTATCCCACGAGCTCGAAGCAGTGCCGCTCGAAGTGCTGCGAGCAGAAGTAGATGTATTTGGAGCTCACCTGAGCACACCTGGGCACACCTGAGCACACCTGAGCACACCTGAGCTCACCTGTACACACACCTGAGCTCACCTGTACACACACCTGAGCACACCTGAGCACACCTGAGCACACCTGAGCACACCTGTACACACACCTGAGCACACCTGGGCACACCTGAGCACACCTGTACACACACCTGGGCACACCTGAGCTCACCTGAGCTCACCTGAGCACACCTGAGCACACCTGAGCTCACCTGAGCACACCTGAGCTCACCTGTACACACACCTGGGCACACCTGTACACCCCCGTGCTCACCTGTACCCCACGAGCTCGAAGCAGTGCCGCTCGAAGTGCTGCGAGCAGAAGTAGATGTATTTGGAGCTCACCTGAGCACACCTGGGCACACCTGGGCACACCTGAGCACACCTGAGCTCACCTGAGCACACCTGGGCACACACCTGAGCTCACCTGGGCACACCTGAGCACACCTGGGCACACCTGTACACACACCTGAGCACACCTGAGCTCACCTGAGCACACCTGAGCACACCTGAGCTCACCTGAGCACACCCGAGCTCACCTGTATCCCACGAGCTCGAAGCAGTGCCGCTCGAAGTGCTGCGAGCAGAAGTAGATGTATTTGGAGCTCACCTGGGCACACCTGAGCTCACCTGAGCACACCTGAGCACACCTGAGCTCACCTGTACACACACCTGAGCACACCTGAGCACACCTGTACACACACCTGAGCACACCTGAGCTCACCTGAGCCCCCCGTGCTCACCTGTATCCCACGAGCTCGAAGCAGTGCCGCTCGAAGTGCTGCGAGCAGAAGTAGATGTATTTGGAGCTCACCTGAGCACACCTGGGCACACCTGAGCACACCTGAGCACACCTGAGCACACCTGTACACACACCTGAGCACACCTGAGCACACCTGAGCACACCTGAGCTCACCTGTACACACACCTGTACACCCCCGTGCTCACCTGTACCCCACGAGCTCGAAGCAGTGCCGCTCGAAGTGCTGCGAGCAGAAGTAGATGTATTTGGAGCTCACCTGAGCACACCTGGGCACACCTGAGCACACCTGAGCACACCTGAGCACACCTGTACACACACCTGAGCACACCTGGGCACACCTGAGCACACCTGAGCACACCTGTACACCCCCGTGCTCACCTGTAGCCCACGAGCTCGAAGCAGTGCCGCTCGAAGTGCTGCGAGCAGAAGTAGATGTATTTGGAGCTGGGGTCCCAGCGCCCGCCCCCGGCCGGGTCCCGCCGCCGGCTGTTCTCCAGCCACTGCGCGCGCCGAGGGTCGTCCCGCCGCGGCAGCCTGGGGACACCGGGGGGACATTGGGGACACTGGGGACACCAAGGGGACACTGAGGGGACACTGGGGACACGGGGACATTGGGGACATCGGGGACACCGAGGGGACATTGGGGACATTGAGGGGACATTGGGGACACTGAGGGGACATTGGGGACATTGGGGACACTGGGTACACTGGGGACACGGGGACACTGGGGACACCAGGGACATTGGGGACACTGAGGGGACACGGGGCATGTGCACACCGGGGGTCGTCCCGCCGCGGCAGCCTGGGGACATCGGGGGGACATTGAGGGGACATGGGGACACTGGGGACATTGGGGACATTGTGGGGACATTGGGGACATTGGGGACACTGGGGACATCGGGGACACTGGGACATTGGGGACATTGGGGACACTGGGACATTGGGGACACTGGGGACATTGGGGACACTGGGACATTGGGGACATTGGGGACACTGGGGACACTGGGACATTGGGGACATCGGGGACACCGAGGGGACATTGGGGACATTGAGGGGACACGGGGCATGTGCACACCGGGGGTCGTCCCGCCGCGGCAGCCTGGGGACATCGGGGACACCGAGGGGACATTGGGGACATTGGGGACACCGGGGACATTGAGGGGACACTGGGACATTGGGGACATGGGGACACTGAGGGGACATTGGGGACTGCACCCGCCAGGGGCTGTCCTGCTGCGGCAGCCTGGGACAGCAAGGGGGGACATTGGGGACATTAACGGGGACATTGGGACATTGGGGACATGGGGACATTGGGGACTGCGCCCACCAGGGGTCATCCCACCACGGCAGCCTGGGGACAGCAATGGGGCCGGTGACAGGGACACTGAGGGGACACTGGGGACACTAACGGAGACACGGGGACATTGGGAAGAGATGGGGACAGGGACATTGTATGGGGACAGTGACAGGGACATTGGGGACATTGTATGGGGACACTGGGGACACTGAGGGGACACTGGGGACAGGGACAGGCCATTGCTGGGGGAGGTGACATTCCTGGGGGGTGACACGGGTGACAGGGGGACGCAGGAGCAGGAGGGGACACAAGAGGATGGGGACATGGGAGGACACGGAGGACACAGGTGACACACGGGTGACACAGGTGGCAAAGGTCACAAAGTTGACAAAGGTGAAACAGGTGACACACAGGTGACACAGGTGGCAAAGGTCACAAAGGTGACATGTCACACAGATGACACAGGTGACACAAGTCACACAGGTGACACAGGTGACAGAAGTCACAAAGTTGACAAAGGTGAAACAGGTGACACAGATGACACACAGGTGATGGGTGACACACAGGTGACACACAGGTGACACACAGGTGATGGGTGACACACAGGTGACACACAGGTGACACGAGGCTGCAGTCCCCCCCCCCATCCCCAATTTCAGCAGGGCTGAACCTTCCTCCCCCCCGCGCACCTGGGAATGGAACGGTCCGGCCGGGCCCTTCCAGGGGGACAGGGCCGAACCATCCCTCAAATGGGGGGGGACAGACACACCTGGGACAGCCCATTGATGGTGGGGGGGGACAGACACACCTGGGACAGTGGGACAGCCCATTGATGGGGGGGGGTGACAGTGACAGCTGGGACAGCCCATTGCTCAAATGGGGGGGGGGACAGACACACCTGGGCCAGCCCATTGCTGGGGGGGGGTGACAGTGACAGCTGGGCCAGCCCATTGCTCAAATGGGGGGGGGGACAGACACACCTGGGACAGCCCATTCCTGGCGGGGGGGGGGGTTGACAGCTGGGACAGCCCATTGCTGGGGAGGGGTGACAGTGACACCTGGGCCAGCCCATTGCTGGGGAGGGGGGGGGTTGACACACCTGGGACAGCCCATTGCTCAAATGGGGGGGGGGGACAGACACACCTGGGACAGCCCATTCCTGGCGGGGGGGGGGGGGGGACAGACACACCTGGGACAGCCCATTCCTGGCGGGGGGGGGGGGGGGTTGACAGCTGGGACAGCCCATTGCTGGGGAGGGGTGACAGTGACACCTGGGCCAGCCCATTGCTGGGGAGGAGGGGTTGACAGCTGGGACAGCCCATTGCTCAAATGGGGGGGGGGGTGACAGATGGGCCAGCCCATTCCGGAGGGGCGGGGGGTGACACCGGTGCCAGCCGTCGCTAGGGGGGGTGGCACCGGTGACGGGGGGCGGGGTGTCACGGTCGCTGTGGGGACTCGGGGGGCTGGGGGTGTCCCTCCCTCCCTCCGGGGTCCCTCACCGGTGGAAGGAGATGCCTCTGCCGCGCGTGTCGCGGGTGTCGCGGGTGCAGCAGCCGGCGGCGGAGCAGTGCCGGGGCATCTGCAGGGAACAGGGGTGTCACTGGGCTCCCCAAATCCCCGGGCACACCCCCAAAACCCCGCGGCGTCCCCCCCGAACCCCCCGGCCCGTCCTCCCTCAGCGCGGCCCTGCCCCCCCCCCCCACCCCCTCACGCAGGGCCTGCCCCGCTCCGCCCGCCCCCAACGGCCTGACATCCCCCCACAACGGCCTGGCCCGCCTCCCCTCGCCCCGTCCCGTCCCGTTCGGCCGCTTTTCCCCGCTTTTTCCCCGTTTTTCCCCGTTTTTCCCTCGCTTTTCCCGGCCCCACCTCGGCGCTCCCATCCCGCCGCCGCCGCCGCGGCCTCCCCCGGAAGTCTCGCGAGAACTCCCGGGGGCTGCGAGAACGGCGCCCGCCCGCCGAGGCCGCGCCTCATTTGCATCCCGCGCTGTGATTGGCCAGACGGGCCGCGCCCCCGCCTCATTACCTATGCAAGCCCCGCCCCTCTCCGCGGGCGTGGCGCGCCCCTCCCCCGGCGGCTTTTGGGGGGATTTGGGGGGATTTTGGGGTTTTTGGGGGGTTTTTGGGGGTTTTTGGGGGATTTCACCCCCCAAACCGGGATAAAAAGGGTCTCGGCCCCGCCCCGAGCAGATCGCGGAGGGTTTGGAGAAATCGTGGGGTTTTATTGGGGGGTTTCAGCCCTCCCAACGAGGATGAAGACGGTTTTGGGGTGCCCCCAGCGGATTTTGGGGTCCCGCGGGGGATTTTGGGGGATTTCACCCAAAAATTGGGATTAAAAGGGTCTTGGCCTCCGCTCTGAGCAGACTGGGGGGAGTTGGAGAGATCCTGGTGGGGTTTTGGGGGTTTCAGCCCCCCCAATGAGGGTTTGGGGTGTCCTGGGGGATTTTGGGGTCCCGTGGGAGATTTTGGGGGATTTCACCCAAAAATTGGGATAAAAAGGGTCTTGGCCTCCGCTCTGAGCAGACTGGGGGGGGTTGGAGAGATCCTGGTGGGGTTTTGGGGGTTTCAGCCCCCCCAATGAGGGTGAACACGGTTTTGGGGTGTCCTGGGTGATTTTGGGGTGTCCTGGGGGATTTTGGGGTGTCCTGGAGGAGTTTTGGGGGATTTCACCCCAAAATTGGGATAAAAAGGGTCTTGCCCACCTCCTTCAGCAGACTGAGGGGGGGTTGGAAAGATCCTGGGGGGTTTTGGGGTTCGGGTTTGTGGTTTTGGGGTCGGGTTTGGGGTTCGGGTTTGTGGTTTTGGGGTTCGGGTTTGTGGTTTTGGGGGTCGGGTTTGGGGTTCGGGTTTGTGGTTTTGGGGTCGGGTTTGGGGTTCGGGTTTGTGGTTTTGGGGTTCGGGTTTGTGGTTTTGGGGGTCGGGTTTGTGGTTTTGGGGGTCGGTTTTGGGGTTCGGGTTTGTGGTTTTGGGGGTCGGGTTTGTGGTTTTGGGGGTCGGGTTTGGGGTTTTGGGGTTTTGTGCTTTTGGGGTTTTGTGGTTTTGGGGTTGGGGTTCGGGGCGGGATTTGGGGTCGGGGGGTTCAGGGGGTGCCCGCAGCGCTGGGGGCGGGGCCGCTGTCGCTGTCGCTGTCGCTGTCGCTGTCGCTGTCGCTGTCGCTGTCGCCGCCCCGCAGCATCCGCCGCACCGTGCGGGACAGGCTCATGGGGTCACACCTGCGCGGGAGGGGACACCCCGCTGACCCCATAGGGACCCCAATATCCCACAGGGACCCCACTGACCCCACAGGGACCCCACTGACCCCACTGACACCCCACTGACCCCATAGGGACCCCAATATCCCACAGGGACCCCACTGACCCACAGAGACCCCGCTGACACCCCACTGACCCCACTGACCCCACTGACCCCACTGACCCCACTGACCCCACTGACACCCCACTGACACCCCGCTGACACCACGGGGACCCCATAGAGACCCCAACATCCCATAGAGACCCCACTGACCCCACAGGGACCCCAGTATCCCATAGAGACCCCAGTGACACCCCACTGACCCCACAGACCCCACTGACCCCACAGACCCCACAGACCCCGCTGACACCCCACTGACCCCACAGGGACCCCATAGAGACCCCAACATCCCATAGAGACCCCACAGAGACCCCAATATCCCATAGATACCCCATAGAGACCCCACTGACCCCACAGGGACCCCAATATCCCACAGAGACCCCATATGGGACCCCACTGACCCCACTGACCCCACATGGAGCCCAGTATCCCATAGAGAGCCCATATGGGACCCCACTGACCCCACTGACCCCGCTGACCCCACTGACCCCACAGACCCCACTGGCACCCCACAGACCCCACAGGGACCCCAGTATCCCATAGAGAGCCCATATGGGACCCCACTGACCCCACTGACCCCGCTGACCCCACTGGCACCCCACTGACCCCATAGGGACCCCAATATCCCACAGAGAGCCCATATGGGACCCCACTGACCCCGCTGACCCCACTGACCCCACTGACCCCACTGACACCCCACTGACCCCATAGGGACCCCAGTATCCCATAGAGAGCCCATAAACCCCATAGGGACCCCAGTATCCCATAGAGACCGCAGTGACACCCCACAGACCCCGCTGACCCCACTGGCACCCCACAGACCCCACAGGGACCCCAATATCCCATAGAGAGCCCATAAACCCCATAGGGACCCCAATAACCCACAGAGACCCCACAGAACCCCTACAGCCCCCCCATGCCATAGGGGCTCCGGGGGTCTGTGGGGTCTACAGGGTCTATAGGGTCTCTAGGGGTTCCATAGGGTCCATAGGGTCTATAGGGTCTATAGGGTCTATAGGGGTTCCATGGGGTCTCTAGGGGCTCCATAGGGTCCATAGGGTCTCTAGGGGTTCCATAGGGTCTATAGGGTCTATAGGGGTCCCATGGGCTCTATAGGGTCTCTAGGGGCTCCATAGGGTCTATAGGGTCTATAGGGGTTCCATGGGCTCTATAGGGTCTATAGGGGTTCCATAGGGTCTATAGGGTCTATAGGGGTTCCATAGGGGTTCTATAGGGGTTCCATAGGGTCTATAGGGTCTATAGGGGCTCCATAGGGTCTATAGGGTCTATAGGGTTCCATAGGGTCTATAGGGTTCCATAGGGGCTCCATAGGGTCCATAGGGTCTATAGGGTCCATAGGGTTCTATAGGGGTCTATAGAGATTCCATAGGGGTTCTATGGGGTCTATAGGGTCTATAGGGGCTCCATAGGGTCCATAGGGTCCATAGGGTCTATAGGGGTTCTATAGGGGTCTATAGAGGTTCCATAGGGGTTCCATAGGGTCTATAGGATCTCCAGGGCCTCCATAGGGTCTATAGGGTTCCATAGGGTCCATAGGGTCTATAGGGGTTCTATAGGGGTCTATAGGGTTCCATAGGGGTTCTATGGGCTCTATAGGGTCTATAGGGTCTATAGGGGCTCCATAGGGTCCATAGGGTCTATAGGGGTTCCATGGGCTCTATAGGGTCTATAGGGGTTCCACAGGGTCTATAGGGTCTCTAGGGGCTCCATAGGGTCCATAGGGTCTATAGGGTCTATAGAGGTTCCATAGGGGTTCTATAGGGGTTCCATGGGCTCTATAGGGTCTATAGGGTCTATAGGGGCTCCATAGGGTCCATAGGGTCTCTAGGGGTTCCATAGGGTCTATAGGGTCTCTAGGGGTTCCATAGGGGCTCCATAGGGTCCATAGGGTCTATAGGTCCCCGTGGCGGGCGCTGCCCACCTGAGGCGGGCCCGCAGCACGGCCACGTGCCGCGCGGTGGCCGCGGCGCCGTCCCCGACGTCCTCGAGCTGGCGGCGCAGGAGGTGGCCCTGGGCCCGCGCCCGGGCCGTGCCCGCGGCCACCGCGGCCACCTGCTCGGCCACCAGACGGCCAGCGGCCTCGGCGGCGCGGGCCTGGGGACACGGGGGACATTGGGGACACTGGGGACACGGGGACACTGGGGACACTGGGGACATTGGGGACACTGGGGACAGCGGGGACAGCAGGGACACTGGGGACACTGGGGACAGCAGGGACACTGGGGACACTGGGGACAGGGGGACACTGGGGACACTGGGGACACTGGGGACATTGGGGACACTGGGGACAGCGGGGACACTGGGGACAGCGGGGACACTGGGGACACTGGGGAATGGGGGACACTGGGGACACTGGGAATGGGGACAGGGGGACAGGGGGACACTGGGGAATGGGGACACTGGGGACACGGGGACATTGGGGACATTGGGGACAGCGGGGACACTGGGGACAGTGGGGAATTGGGGACACTGGGGACAGGGGGACAGGGGGACACTGGGGACACTGGGGACACTGGGGACACTGGGGACATTGGGGACACACTGGGGACATTGGGGACCCTGGGGAATGGGGACACTGGGGACAGGGGGAATGGGGGCAACGGGGACACTGGGGAACGGGGACACTGGGGACAGGGGGACCCTGGGGACAGCTGGGGAATGGGGACAGGGGGACAGGGGGACACTGGGGACACTGGGGACACGGGGACACTGGGGAATGGGGACACTGGGGACACGGGGGACACTGGGGGATTGGGGACAGCAGGGGGACATTGGGGACAGTGGGGACATTGGGGACAGGGGGACACTGGGGACACTGGGGAATGGGGACACTGGGGGGACATTGGGGACACTGGGGGATTGGGGACAGCGGGGACATTGGGGACAGCGGGGAGTGGGGACAGCAGGGTCATTGGGGACAGCGGGGATATTGGGGACACTGGGGACACTGGGGATAGCGGGGGGACATTGGGGACACTGGGGAATGGGGACACTGGGGGATTGGGGGATTTGGGACAGCGGGGACATCAGGGGGATTGGGGACATTGGGGATGTTGGGGACAGCGGGGGGATTTGGGGATTGGGGACAGTCGGGGGATTGGGGACATTGAAGACACTGGTGACATTGGGGACATTGGGGGATGGGGGGATTGGGGACATTGAGGATGCTGGGGACATTGGGGACATCAGGGGGACAGGGGGACATTGGGGGGGATTGGGGGTGTTGGGGACATTGGGGACATCGGGGACACTGGGGACACTGGGGATATTTGTGACATTGGGGACATTGGGGACAGTGGGGACATCGGGGACATCGGCGGGATTGAGGACATTGGGGACAGCGGGGGATGTGGGGACTCGGGGACATTGTGGCACAGGGAGGACACGTGGGGACACAGGGGCCGTGGGGGACGGCAGGGGACAGGAGGTGACAGCGAGTGAGTGACAGCGAGTGAGTGACAGCGAGTGACAGCGGGTGACAGCGGGGAATGGGAGTGACAGGAAGTGACGAGAGATGACAGGTGACAGCGGCTGACAGGAGGTGGCAGCGGCTGACAGGAGGTGGCAGCGGTAACACGGGTGACACACAGGTGACACACAGGTGACACAGGTGACACAGGTGACACAGGTGACAGGTGGCAGCGGCTGACAGGAGGTGGCAGCGGTAACACGGGTGACACAGGTGACAGTAGGTGACACACAGGTGACAGTAGATGACACAGGTGACAGTAGGTGACACACAGGTGACACAGGTGACACAGGTGACAGGTGGCAGCGGCGCTCGCACCTGCAGCCGGTAGCGCTCCCCCCGCAGCCGCTGCTCCTCGGCCTCGGCCGCCAGCAGCCGCAGGCGACGCGCGGTGACACGGGCCGAGCGCGACAGCGCCACCCGCGCCCTGCGGGGACAGCCGGCTCGCCTGGGTCACCCGGGCCACCCGCCGAGCCACCTGAGTCCCCTGGGTCACCCGTGTCACCCACAGCGTCACCCGTGTCACCCACAGAGCCGCCTGAGTCCCCTGGGTCACCCACGGAGTCACCTGTGTCCCCTGTGTCACCCCGTGTCACCCGCAGAGCCACCTGAGTCCCCTGGGTCACCCTGTGTCACTCCTGTCACCGGGGTCACCCAAAGAGTCACCTGTGTCCCCTGGGTCACCCTGTGTCACCCACAGTGTCCCCTGTGTCCCCTGGGTCACCCTGTGTCACCCACAGAGCCACCTGTGTCCCCTGGGTCACCCTGTGTCACCCTGTGTCACCCACAGTGTCCCCTGTGTCACCTGTGTCACCCATGTCACCCACAGAGTCACCTGTGTCCCCTGGGTCACCCTGTGTCACCCACAGTGTCCCCTGTGTCACCCATGTCACCCACAGATCCACCTGTGTCCCCTGGGTCACCCTGTGTCACTCGTGTCACCCACAGAGTCACCTGTGTCCCCTGGGTCACCCTGTGTCACTCCTGTCACCCGTGTCACCCACAGAGTGACCCGCGGCCACCGGGGACAGCGCCCCCCGCGCCCTGCAGCAGGGACAGCTGCGTCACCCGTGTCACCCGTGTCACCCGTGTCCCCCTGCCCCTCCGTGTCCCCCCTGTGCCCCTGGTGTCCCCTGGTGTCCCCGTGTCCCCACATGCCCACCTGTCCCCCCCATGCCCCCTTGTCCCCTCTGTGTCCCCTGTCCCCACGTGTCCCCTCTGTCCCTCCGTGTCCCCCTGTCACCATGTCCTCCGTGTCACCCGTGTCCCCCTGTCGCCCTGTCCCATGTCCCCCCATCTCTCTGTCCTCGTGTCCGCGGTGTCCCCCCCGTGCCCCCCGTCCCCATGGCCCCTGTCCCCCCGCTGTCCCCACATGTCCCACTGGTGTCCCCCGTGTCCCCCCCGTCCCCCCCTGTCCCCCCTCTCCCCCCCATGCCCCCTGTGTCCCCCTGGTGTCCCCCCTGTCCCCTGTCCCCCCCATAACCCCTGCCCCCCATGCCCCCCTGTCCCCCCCATGTCCCCCTGCCCCTGTCCCCTGTCCCCCTGTCCCCCCAATAACCCCTGCCCCCCTGTCCCTCCCTGTCCCCCGTGTCCCCCCGTGTCCCCCCGTGTCCCTCTGTCCCTGTCCCCTGTCCCCCCCATAACCCCTGCCCCCCATGCCCCCGCTTTCCCCCGTGTTCCCCATGTCCCCCCGTGTCCCCGTCCCCTGTCCCCCTGTCCCCCCATAACCGCTGCCCCCCATCACCCCAATGTTCCCCCCGTGTCCCCCCTGTCGCCCCTGTCCCCCCCATAACCCCTGTCCCCCCTGTCCCCTGTCCCCCTGTCCCCCAAAACCTCTGCCCCCCGTCCCCCCTGTCCTCCCCATGTCCCCCCTGTCCCCTTGTCCCCCCCCATAACCCCTGCCCCCCCCATCCCCTGTCCCTGTCCCCTGTCCCTGTTCCCTGTCCGTTTCCCCTGTCCCTATCCCCTGTCCCTGTCCCCTGTCGCTGTCCCTGTCGCTGTCCCTGTCCCTATCCCCTGTCCCTGTCCCCTGTCGCTGTCCCTGTCGCTGTCCCTGTCCCTGTCCCCTGTCCCTGTTCCCTGTCCGTTTCCCCTGTCCCTATCCCCTGTCCCCTGTCCCCTGTCCCTGTCCCCTGTCCCTGTCCCTGTCGCTGTCCCCTGTCCCTGTCCCCTGTCCCTGTCCCTGTCGCTGACCCCTGTCCCCTGTCCCTGTCCCTGTCGCTGTCCCTGTCCCCTGTCCCCTGTCCCTGTCCCTGTCCCCGTCCCTGTCGCTGTCGCTGTCCCCTGTCCCTGTCCCTGTCGCTGTCCCCTGTCCCTGTCCCTGTCCCTGTCGCTGTCCCCTGTCGCTGTCCCGTGTCGCTGACCCCGCCTCTCTCCGCAGCAGCTCCTGCAGGTGCTCGCAGCGGGCGCGCAGGGCGGGCTCGGGGCCGCTCCCGGTGCTCCCGGTGCTCCCGGTGCTCCCGGGGGTCCCGGTGGTCCCGGTGCTCCCGGTGCTCCCGGGGGTCCCGGTGCTCCCGGTGCTCCCGGTGCTCCCGGTGCTCCCGGGGGTCCCGGTGCTCCCGGTGCTCCCGGTGCTCCCGGTGCTCCCGGGGGTCCCGGTGCTCCCGGTGCTCCCGGTGCTCCCGGTGCTCCCGGGGGTCCCGGTGGTCCCGGTGCTCCCGGTGCTCCCGGGGGTCCCGGTGCTCCCGGTGCTCCCGGTGCTCCCGGTGCTCCCGGGGGTCCCGGTGGTCCCGGTGGTCCCGGGGGTCCCGGTGGTCCCGGTGCTCCCGGGGGGGTCCCGCGGGGGCCGCAGCCGCTCCCGGAGCCGCCGCTGCTCCTGCGCCAGCCGGGCCCGCGCCCCCTGCGCGTCCCGAGCGCGCGAGCCCGCGGCCAGCACGGCCCGGCGGAGCTCCTCCACCTGCGGCAGGTGAGACACCCTGTGCCACCCTGTGCCACCCACCCTGTGCCACCCTGTGCCACCCTGTGCCACCCTGTGCCACCCTGTGCCCATGGCACCCACCCCTGTGCCACCCTGTGCCACCTGTGCCCATGGCACCCACCCCTGTGCCCATCCCTGTGCCACCCTGTGCCACCCACCCTGTGCCACCCTGTGCCACCCTGTGCCACCCTGTGCCCACCCCTGTGCCACCCTCTGTCACCCTGTGCCACCCTGTGCCAATGGCACCCACCCCTGTGCCACCCTGTGCCACCTGTGCCCATGGCAGCTCCTCCACCTGCGGCAGGTGAGACACGGCTGTGCCACCCTGTGCCACCCACCCTGTGCCACCCTCTGCCACCCTGTGCCCACCCTGTGCCCATGGCACCCACCCTGTGCCCACCCTGTGCCACCCTGTGCCACCCTGTGCCACCCTGTGCCCATGGCACCCACCCTGTGCCCACCCTGTGCCCACCCCTGTGCCACCCTGTGCCACCCTGTGCCCACCCTGTGCCACCCTGTGCCCACCCCTGTGCCCACCCTGTGCCACCCTGTGCCACCCTCTGTCACCCTGTGCCACCCTGTGCCACCCTGTGCCACCCTGTGCCCATGGCACCTACCCCTGTGCCCACCCCTGTGCCACCCTGTGCCACCCTCTGTCACCCTGTGCCACCTGTGCCCATGGCAGCTCCTCCACCTGCGGCAGGTGAGACACGGCTGTGCCACCCTGTGCCACCCACCCTGTGCCACCCTCTGTCACCCTGTGCCACCCTGTGCCACCCTGTGCCCACCCTGTGCCACCCTGTGCCCACCCCTGTGCCCACCCCTGTGCCACCCTGTGCCACCCTGTGCCACCCTGTGCCACCCTGTGCCCAGTGCAGCTCCTCCACCTGCGGGCAGGTGAGGCAGGGCCTAAAAATC
>NW_024037447.1:1395250-1416354 GCF_015832195.1 Motacilla alba alba
TGATTTTGGGGGATTTTGGGGTGAATGCATGGGATTTCAGGGTGAATTTGGGGTGAATGTGGGGGATTTTGGGGGATTTTGGGGTGAATTTGGGCAAATTTGGGGGATTTTGGGGTAAATCAGGGGAATTTTGGGGTGATTGTGGGGGATTTGGGGGGATTTTGGGGGTGAATTGGGGGGATTTTGGGGCAAAAGTGGGGGATTTTGGGGTGAAAGTGGGAGATTTGGGGGATTTTGGGGTGAATTGGGGGGATTTTGGGGCGAAAGTGGGGGATTTGGGGGATTTTGGGGTGAATTGGGGGATTTGGGGGGGATTGTGGGTGATTTGGGAGGTTTTGGGGCGAATTGGGGGGATTTTGGGGGATTTGGGGTGAATTTGGGGGATTTGGGGGATTTTGGGGTGAATTTGGGGGATTTGGGGGTGAATGTGGGCGATTTTAGGGGGATTTTGGGGGATTTTGGGGGATTTTGGGATGAATGTGGGGGATTTTAGGGTGATTGTGGGGGATTTGGGGTGAATGTTGGGGATTTGGGGTGAATTTGGGGGATTTGGGGGGATTTTGGGATGAATGTGGGGGATTTTAGGGTGATTGTGGGGGATTTGGGGTGAATGTCGGGGATTTGGGGTGAATTTGGGGGATTTGGGGGGATTTTGGGATGAATGTGGGGGATTTTAGGGTGATTTTGGGGGATTTTGGGGTGAATGCATGGGATTTCAGGGTGAATTTGGGGTGAATGTGGGGGATTTTGGGGGATTTTGGGGTGAATTTGGGCAAATTTGGGGGATTTTGTGGTAAATCAGGGGAATTTTGGGGTGATTGTGGGGGATTTGGGGGGATTTTGGGGTGAATTGGGGGGATTTTGGGGCAAAAGTGGGGGATTTGGGGTGAAAGTGGGAGATTTGGGGGATTTTGGGGTGAATTGGGGGGATTTTGGGGGATTTTGGGGTGAATTTGGGGGATTTTGGGGGATTTGGGGGTGAATTTGGGTGATTTTGGGGTGAATGTGGGCGATTTTAGGGGGATTTTGGGGGATTTTGGGATGAATTTGGGGGATTTTAGGGTGATTGTGGGGGATTTGGGGTGAATGTCGGGGATTTGGGGGTGAATTGGGGGGATTTGGGGGGATTTTGGGGTGAATGTGGGGGATTTTGAAGGGTTTGGGGGATTTCGGGGTGAATGCATGGGATTTCAGGGTGAATTTGGGGTGAATGTGGGGGATTTTGGGGTGAATTTGGGCAAATTTGGGGGATTTTGTGGTAAATCAGGGGAATTTTGGGGTGATTTGGGGGATTTTGGGGATTTGGGGTGAATTTGGGGGATTTGGGGGTGCTTTGGTGCATTTTGGGGTGAATGTGGGGGATTTTGGGGAAATTTGGGCTATTTGGGGGTATTTCGGGGTGATTTTGGGGTATTCTGGGGTGCTTTGGGGTATTTTGGGTTGATTTGGGGGTATTTTGGGGGGTTTTAGGGTGATTTTGGGTGTTTTGGGGTGATTTGAGGTGAATTTGGGCTATTTTGGGGTGATTTGGGGTGATTTTGGGCTATTTAGGGGTGATTTTGGGGTGATTTTGGGTTGATTTGGGGTATTTTGGGGTATTTTGGGTGATTTTGGGGTACCTGTGTTCCTGCGCTGGTTTTCGGGGGCCCAGTTTAACTCTTTGTAAAACTCTGGGGGGGCAAAGGCACAAACAGGGGGTGAAGACCCCCCCAGAACCCCCCCAAAAACCAGCCAGAGACCCCCAAACTCCCCCAATTCCCCTAAAACCCCCCAAAAACCAGCACAGATCCCCCAAAGACCCCCAAAACCAGCACAGAGACCCTCAAAAATCCCCAAAGCCCCCCAAAACCAGCACAGACCCCCCAAAGACCCCCAAAACCAGCACAGAGTCCCTCAAAAATCCCCAAAGCCCCCCAAAACCAGCATAGACCCCCCCAAAGCCCCCCAAACCCACCCAAAACCAGCACAGAGACCCCTCAAAGACGCCCCCAAATCCCCCCAAAACCAGCACAGACCTCCCAAATCTCCCCCAAATCCCCCAAAACTCCCCAAAACCAGCACAGACCCCCCAAATGCCCCCCAAAACCAGCACAGAGACACCCAAAACCAGCACAGAGACCCCCAAAACCAGCACAGAGAACCCCAAAACCAACCAAAACCAGCACAAAGACCCTCCAAATGCCCCCCATACCAGCACAGTGACCCCCCAAAAATCCCCAAAGCCCCCCAAACCAGCACAGAGACCCCCCAAGCCCACCCGAAACCAGCACAGAGACCCCCCAAAAGCCCCCAAAACCAGCACAGACCCCCCAAACACACCCAAAACCAGCACAGAGACCCCCCAAAAACCCCTAAACTCACCCAAAACCAGCACAGACCCCCCAAAGCCCCCCAAAGCCCCCCAAACCAGCACAGAGACCCCCAAAAACCCCTAAACCCACCCAAAACGAGCACAGAGACCCCAAATCTCCCCCAAACCCCCCAAAACTCCCCAAAACCAGCACAGAGACCCCCCAAACCCACCCAAAGTCCCCCAAAACCAGCACAGAGACCCCCCAAACCCACCCAAAACAAGCACAGACCCCCCAAATCTCCCCCAAACCCCCCAAAACTCCCCAAAACCAGAACAGTGACATCCCAAAGCCCCCCAAAACCAGCACAGACCCCCCCAAACTCCCCAAAACCAGCACAGAGACCCCCCAAACCCACCCAAAACCAGCACAGACCCCCCCCAAATCTCCCCCAAACCCCCCAAAACTCACCCAAAACCAGAACAGTGACATCCCAAAGCCCCCCAAAACCAGCACAGACCCCCCCAAAGCCCCCCAAACCCCCCAAAACCAGCACAGAGACCCCCCAAACCCACCCAAAACAAGCACAGACCCCCCAAATCTCCCCCAAAACCAGCCCAGAGACCCCCCCAAGCCCGGCGCAGACCCCTCCCCGCGCCCCCCGGGGGTCCCCTCACGCTTGTGGTGGTTCCTGCGGGGCGGCCCCGCGCCCCCCCCCCGGCTCCTCGCCCTCCTCCTCGGCCAGGTGGGTGTGGGTGTAGTGGTAGCTGAGCCCCGGGCGGTTCTTGTAGCGCTTCCCGCAGACTGCGGACGACAGCGGCCGAGCGGTCACTCAGCGGCCGAGCGGTCACTCAGTGTCCGAGCGGTCACTGGGCCCAGAGTCTGTGCGGTCACTCAGGGTGAGCGGTCACTCAAAGTCTGAATGGTCACTCAGAGCCAGTGGTCACTCAGTGTCCGCGCAGTTACTCAGTGTCCGAGCGGTCACTCAGTGTCTGAGCGGTCACTGGGCCCAGAGTCTGTGCGGTCACTCAGGGTGAGCGGTCACTCAAAGTCTGAATGGTCACTCAGAGCCAGTGGTCACTCAGTGTCCGCGCAGTTACTCAGTGTCCGAGCGGTCACTCAGTGTCTGAGCGGTCACTGGGGCCCAGAGTCTCAGTGGTCACTCAGGGTCTGAGCAGTCACTCAGAGCCAATGGTCACTCAGGGTGAGCGGTCACTCAGTGTCCCAGCGGTCACTTGGGCCCAGAATCTGAGCGGTCACTCAGTGCCTGAACGGTCACTGTGGCTCAGTGGTCACTTGGGGTCAGTGGTCACTTGGGGTCAGTGGTCATTTGGTGTCTGAGCGGTCACTCAGGGTGAATGGTCACTCAAAGTCTGAATGGTCACTCAGAGCCAGTGGTCACTCAGAGCCAGTGGTCACTCAGTGTCCGAGTGGTCACTCAGTGTCTGAGCGGTCACTCGGGCCCAGAGTCTGAGCGGTCACTCAGTGTCCGAGCGGTCACTCAGTGTCCGAGCGGTCACTCGGCCAGGTGGGTGTGGGTGTAGTGGTAGCTGAGCCCCGGGCGGTTCTTGTAGCGCTTCCCGCAGACTGCGGACGACAGCGGCCGAGCGGTCACTCAGCGGCCGAGCGGTCACTCAGTGTCTGAGTGGTCACTCAGGCCCGGAGTCTGAGCGGTCACTCGGTGTCCGAGCGGTCACTGGGGCCCAGAGTCTGTGCGGTCACTCAGGGTGAATGGTCACTCAGGGTGAATGGTCACTCAAAGTCTGAATGGTCACTCGAAGTCTGAATGGTCACTCAGAGCCAGGGGTCACTCGGGGTGAGCAGTCACTCAGTGTCCGAGCGGTCACTCAGTGTCCCAGCGGTCACTGTTGCTCAGTGGTCACTTGGGGCTGAGCGGTCATTTGGTGTCTGAGCGGTCACTCAGGGTGAACGGTCACTCAAAGTCTGAATGGTCACTCAGAGCCAGTGGTCACTCAGAGCCAGTGGTCACTCAGTGTCCGAGCGGTCACTCAGTGTCTGAGCGGTCACTCGGGCCCAGAGTCTGAGTGGTCACTCAGTGTCCGAGCGGTCACTCGGCCAGGTGGGTGTGGGTGTAGTGGTAGCTGAGCCCCGGGCGGTTCTTGTAGCGCTTCCCGCAGACTGCGGACGACAGCGGCCGAGCGGTCACTCAGTGTCCGAGCGGTCACTTGGTGTCCGAGCGGTCACTGGGGCACAGAATCTGAGTGGTCACTTGGTGTCTGAGCGGTCACTCCGGCCCAGAATCTGAGTGGTCACTCAGTGTCCGAGCAGTCACTCAGCGCCCGAGCGGTCACTCGGTGTCCGACCGGTCACTTGGGCCCAGAGTCCGAGCGGTCACTCAGTGTCCGAGTGGTCACTGCGGCTCAGTGGTCACTTGGGGTCAGTGGTCTTTTGGTGTCTGAGCGGTCACTCAGTGTCCCAGCGGTCACTCGGTGTCCCAGCGGTCACTCAGTGTCCCAGCGGTCACTCGGTGTCCCAGCGGTCACTTGGGCCCAGAATCTGAGCGGTCACTCAGTGGCTGCATGGTCATTTGGGGTCAGTGGTCACTTGGGGTCAGTGGTCATTTGGTGTCTGAGTGGTCACTCAGGGTGAATGGTCACTCAAAGTCTGAATGGTCACTCAGAGCCAGGGGTCACTTGGGGTGAGCGGTCACTCAGTGTCCCAGCGGTCACTTGGGCCCAGAATCTGAGCGGTCACTCGGTGTCTGATTGGCCACTCAGGGTCAGTGGTCACTTGGGGTCAGTGGTCATTTGGTGTCTGAGCGGTCAGGGTGAACGGTCACTCGAAGTCTGAATGGTCACTCAGAGCCAGTGGTCACTCAGTGTGAGCGGTCACTCAGTGTCCCAGCGGTCACTTGGGCCCAGAATCTGAGCGGTCACTCAGTGGCTGCATGGTCACTTGGGGTCAGTGGTCACTTGGGGTCAGTGGTCACTTGGTGTCTGAGTGGTCACTCAGGGTGAATGGTCACTCAAAGTCTGAATGGTCACTCAGAGCCAGTGGTCACTCAGGGTGAGCAGTCACTCAGTGTCCGAGCTGTCATTTGGGCCCAGAGTCTGAGCGGTCACTCTGGGTAAATGGTCACTCAAAGTTTGAATGGTCACTCAGAGCCAGCGGTCACTCGGGGTGAGCGGTCACTCAGTGTCTGAGCGGTCACTTGGGGTCTGAGCAGTCACTCGGGGTGAGCGGTCACTCAGTGTCCAAGCGGTCACTTGAGCCCAGAGTCTGAGTGGTCACTCAGTGTCCGAGCGGTCACTCGGTGTGACTTTGGGGCCCAGAGTCTCAGCGGTCACTCTGTGCCTGAACGGTCACTGTGGCTCAGTGGTCACTTGGGGTCTGAGCGGTCACTTGGGCCCAGAGTCCGAGCGGTCACTCAGTGTCTGAGTGGTCCCTTGGGATGAGTGGTCACTCAGGGTGAGTGGTCACTCGGTGTCTGAGTGGTCACTGCGGCTCAGTGGTCACTTGGGGTCTGAGCAGTCACTTAGAGCCAGTGGTCACTCAGGGTGAGCGGTCACTCAAAGTCTGAATGGTCACTCAGAGACAGCAGTCACTCAGTGTCGGAGTGGTCACTCAGTGTCCGAGCGGTCACTCAGTGTCCGAGTGGTCACTCGGTGTCTGAGTGGTCACTCGGTGTCTGAGTGGTCACTTGGGCCCAGAATCTGAGCGGTCACTCAGTGGCTGAGCGGTCACTTTGGGTCAGTGGTCACTCAGGGTCTCATTGGTCATTTGGGGTGAGTGGTCACTCAGGGTGAGTGGTCACTCGGGGGCACAATGGTCACTCCAGGTCTGAGTGGTCACTCAGGTTCTCAGCAGTCATTCGGGGCGAGCGGTCACTCAGTGTCCCAGTGGTCACTTGGGCGCAGAGTCTGAGCGGTCACTCGGTGTCCGAGTGGTCACTCAGTGGGGGTCACTCGGTGTCTGAGTGGTCACTCGGTGTCCGAGTGGTCACTCAGTGGGGGTCACTCGGTGTCCGAGCAGTCACTCAGTGGGGGTCACTCAGTGGGGGTCACTCAGTGTCCGAGCGGTCACTCAGTGGGGGTCACTCAGTGTCCGAGTGGTCACTCAGTCTCCGAGCGGTCACTCAGTGGGGGTCACTCGGTGTCCGAGCGGTCACTCAGTCTCTGAGCGGTCACTCAGTGGGGATCACTCGGTGTCCGAGCGGTCACTCAGTCTCCGAGCGGTCACTCAGTGGGGGTCACTCAGTGTCTGAGTGGTCACTCAGTGGGGGTCACTCGGTGTCCGAGCGGTCACTCAGTGGGGGTCACTCGGTGTCCGAGTGGTCACTCAGTGTCTGAGCGGTCACTCAGTGGGGGTCACTCGGTGTCCGAGCGGTCACTCAGTGGGGGTCACTCGGTGTCCGAGCGGTCACTCAGTGTCCGAGTGGTCACTCAGTGGGGGTCACTCAGTGTCTGAGCGGTCACTCAGTGGGGGTCACTCAGTGTCCGAGCGGTCACTCAGTGGGGGTCACTCAGTGTCCGAGCGGTCACTCAGTGTCTGAGCGGTCACTCAGTGGGGGTCACTCAGTGGGGGTCACTCAGTGTCCGAGCGGTCACTCAGTGGGGGTCACTCAGTGTCTGAGCGGTCACTCAGTGGGGGTCACTCAGTGTCCGAGCGGTCACTCAGTGGGGGTCACTCAGTGTCCGAGCGGTCACTCAGTGGGGGTCACTCAGTGTCTGAGCGGTCACTCAGTAGGGGTCACTCAGTGTCCGAGCGGTCACTCAGTAGGGGTCACTCAGTGTCCGAGCGGTCACTCAGTGGGGGTCACTCGGTGTCCGAGTGGTCACTCAGTGGGGGTCACTCAGTGTCCGAGCGGTCACTCAGTGTCTGAGTGGTCACTCAGTAGGGGTCACTCAGTGGGGGTCACTCGGTGTCCGAGTGGTCACTCAGTGGGGGTCACTCGGTGTCCGAGCGGTCACTCAGTGTCTGAGTGGTCACTCAGTGGGGGTCACTCAGCGGGGGTCACTCGGTGTCCGAGTGGTCACTCAGTGTCCGAGCGGTCACTCAGTGGGGGTCACTCAGTGTCCGAGTGGTCACTCAGTGGGGGTCACTCAGTGTCCGAGCGGTCACTCAGTGGGGGTCACTCAGTGGGGGTCACTCAGTGTCCGAGCGGTCACTCAGTGGGGGTCACTCAGTGTCCGAGCGGTCACTCAGTGGGGGTCACTCAGTGGGGGTCACTCAGTGTCCGAGCGGTCACTCAGTGGGGGTCACTCGGTGTCCGAGCGGTCACTCAGTGGGGGTCACTCAGTGTCCGAGCGGTCACTCAGTGGGGGTCACTCAGCGGGGGTCACTCAGTGTCCGAGCGGTCACTCAGTGGGGGTCACTCAGCGGGGGTCACTCAGTGTCCGAGCGGTCACTCAGCGGGGGTCACTCGGTGTCCGAGTGGTCACTCAGTGTCCGAGCGGTCACTCAGTGGGGGTCACTCAGTGTCCGAGTGGTCACTCAGTGGGGGTCACTCAGTGTCTGAGCGGTCACTCAGTAGGGGTCACTCAGTGTCTGAGCGGTCACTCAGTGGGGGTCACTCAGTGTCCGAGCGGTCACTCAGTGGGGGTCACTCAGTGTCTGAGTGGTCACTCAGTGGGGGTCACTCAGTGTCCGAGCGGTCACTCAGTGTCTGAGTGGTCACTCAGTAGGGGTCACTCAGTGGGGGTCACTCGGTGTCCGAGTGGTCACTCAGTGGGGGTCACTCGGTGTCCGAGCGGTCACTCAGTGTCTGAGTGGTCACTCAGTGGGGGTCACTCAGCGGGGGTCACTCGGTGTCCGAGTGGTCACTCAGTGTCCGAGCGGTCACTCAGTGGGGGTCACTCAGTGTCCGAGTGGTCACTCAGTGGGGGTCACTCAGTGTCCGAGCGGTCACTCAGTGGGGGTCACTCAGTGGGGGTCACTCAGTGTCCGAGCGGTCACTCAGTGGGGGTCACTCAGTGTCCGAGCGGTCACTCAGTGGGGGTCACTCAGTGGGGGTCACTCAGTGTCCGAGCGGTCACTCAGTGGGGGTCACTCAGTGGGGGTCACTCGGTGTCCGAGCGGTCACTCAGTGGGGGTCACTCAGTGTCCGAGCGGTCACTCAGTGGGGGTCACTCAGCGGGGGTCACTCAGTGTCCGAGCGGTCACTCAGCGGGGGTCACTCGGTGTCCGAGTGGTCACTCAGTGTCCGAGCGGTCACTCAGTGGGGGTCACTCAGTGTCCGAGTGGTCACTCAGTGGGGGTCACTCAGTGTCTGAGCGGTCACTCAGTGGGGGTCACTCAGTGTCCGAGTGGTCACTCGGTGGGGGTCACTCGGTGTCCGAGTGGTCACTCAGTGGGGGTCACTCAGTGTCCGAGTGGTCACTCAGTGTCTGAGTGGTCACTCAGTGGGGGTCACTCAGCGGGTGTCACTCGGTGTCCAAACGGTCACTCGGTGGGGGTCACTCGGTGTCCGAGGGGTCACTCAGTGGGGGTCACTCGATGTCTGAGCGGTCACTCGGTGTCCGAGCGGTCACTCGGTGGGGGTCACTCAGTGTCTGAGTGGTCACTCGGTGGGGGTCACTCGGTGTCCGAGCGGTCACTCAGTGGGGGTCACTCAGTGTCCGAGTGGTCACTCAGTGTCTGAGTGGTCACTCAGTGGGGGTCACTCAGCGGGTGTCACTCGGTGTCCGAGCGGTCACTCGGTGGGGGTCACTCGGTGTCCGAGTGGTCACTCAGTGGGGGTCACTCGGTGTCCGAGCGGTCACTCGGTGTCCGAGTGGTCACTCAGTGTCCGAGCGGTCACTCAGCGGGTGTCACTCGGTGTCCGAGCGGTCACTCAGGGTCTGAGCAGTCACTCAGTGTCCGAGCGGTCACTCAGCGGGGGTCACTCGGTGTCCGAGCGGTCACTCAGCGGGGGTCACTCGGTGTCCGAGCGGTCACTCGGTGGGGGTCACTCGGTGTCCGAGCGGTCACTCAGTGCAGTGCAAGGACCCCCAACCCCCCAAATGGGATCAGAGACCCCAAAAACCCCAAAAATGGGACACGAAGCCCAAAACCCCCCAAAAACACCAAAAATGGGACAGGAACCCCAAAAACCCCAAAAACCCCAAAAATGAGACAGGAACCCCAAAAACCCCAAAACCCCCCAAAAACCCCAAAAATGAGACAGGAACCCCAAAACCCCCCCAAAAACACTAAAAATGGGACATGAACCCCAAAACCCCCCAAAAACCCCAAAAATGAGACAGGAACCCCAAAACCCCCCAAAAACCAGGGCAGGGACCCCAAAAACAAGAGAGGGACCCCAAAACAGGGCAGGGACCCCAGACCCAGACCCCAAACCCCAAACCCAGACCCCCAAACCAGGGCAGGGACCCCAGACCCGGACCCCAGCCCCCAAACCCAGACCCCCAAACCAGGGCAGGGACCCCAAACCCGGACCCCAGACCCCCAAACCAGGATAGGGACCCCAAACCCAGACCCCAGACCCCCCCAAACAGGGCAGGGACCCCAAACCCAGCCCCCAAACCCCAAACCCAGACCCCCCAAAGCAGGGCAGGGACTCCAAAACCAGACCCCAGACCCCCAAACCGGGTCAGGGACCCCAGACCCAGACCCCAAACAGGGCAGGGACCCCAAACCCAGACCCCAGACCCCCCCAAACAGGGCAGGAACCCCCAACCCAGACCCCAAACCCAGCCCCCCAAACAGGGCAGGGACCCCAGACCCAGACCCCAGACCCAGACCCTCAAACCAGGGCCCGGACCCCAAACCCAGACTCCAGACCCAGCCCCCAGACCCCAGACCAGGGCAGGGACTCCAAACCCAGATCCCAAACCCAGCCCCCAGCCCCCCAAACCGGCTCAGGGACCCCAAAACCAGACCCAGACCCCAGATCCCAGACCCCAGATCCCAGACCCCCCCAAACCGGGTCAGGGACCCCAAACCCAGCCCCAGCCCCAGCCCCCAGACCCCCAAACCGGCTCAGGGACCCCAAACCAGACCCCAAACCCAGCCCCCAAACCCAGCCCCCAAACCAGGGCAGGGACCCCAGACCCAGACCCCAGACCCCAAAACAGGGCAGGGACCCCCAGACCCAGACCCCAGCCCCCCAAAGAGGCTCAGGGACCCCAAACCCCAGCCCCAGCCCCTCAAACCAGGGTGGGGACCCCAAACCAGACCCCCAAACCCAGCCCCCAGACCCCCAAACCGGGCAGGGACCCCAAACCCAGACCCCAAACCCCAAACCCAGCCCCCAGACCCCCAAACCGGGCAGGGACCCCAAACCCAGACCCCAAACCCCAAACCCAGCCCCCAGACCCCCAAACCGGCTCAGGGACCCCAAACCCAGCCCCCAGACCCCCAAACCGGCTCAGGGACCCCAAACCCAGCCCCCAGACCCAAAACCGGCTCAGGGACCCCAAACCCAGACCCCAGACCCCAAAACCAGACCCCCAAACCAGGTCAGGGACCCCAAACCAGACCCCAGACCCCAAACCGGCGCAGGGACCCCCCAGCCCCAGCCCCAGACCCCAGCCCCCAGACCCTCAAACCAGGGCAGGGACCCCAAACCCAGCCCCCAAACCCAGCCCCCAGCCCCCCAAACCGGGTCAGGGACCCCAAACCCAGACCCCAGACCCCCAAGACCCCAGACCCCAAACTGGGTCAGGGCCCCCAGCCCCAGCCCCCAGCCCCCCAAACAGGGCAGGGACCCCAAACCCAGCCCCAGACCCCAGACCCCAAACCAGGGCAGGGACCCCAGACCCAGACCCCCAAAACCAGCCCCCAGACCCAAAACCGGCTCAGGGACCCCAGACCCAGCCCCCAGACCCAGCCCCCAGACCCCAAAACAGGGCGGGCACCCCAAAAACCCCCCAAACCAGGGCAGGGACCCCAGACCCAGACCCCAGCCCCCCAAAGAGGCTCAGGGACCCCAAACCCAGCCCCAGCCCCAGCCCCCAGACCCCAAAACAGGGCAGGGACCCCAAACCAGACCCCCAAAACCAGCCCCCAGACCCCCAAACCGGGTCAGGGACCCCAAACCCAGACCCCAAACCCCAAACCCAGCCCCCAGACCCCCAAACCGGCTCAGGGACCCCAAACCCAGCCCCCAGACCCCAAACCGGCTCAGGGACCCCCAGCCCCAGCCCCAGCCCCCAGCCCCTCAAACCAGGGCAGGGACCCCAAACCCAGCCCCCAAACCCAGCCCCCAGCCCCCCAAACCGGGTCAGGGACCCCAAAACCAGGCCCCAGACCCAGACTCCAAACCCAGACCTCAAACCAGGGCAGGCACCCCAAAAACCCCCCAAACCAGGGCAGGGACCCCAAACCCAGACCCCCAAAGCGGCTCAGGGACCCCAGACCCAGACCCCAGACCCCCAAACCAGGTCAGGGACCCCAAACCAGACCCCAGACCCCCAAGACCCCAGACCCCAAACTGGGTCAGGGCCCCCAGCCCCCAGCCCCCCAAACAGGGCAGGGACCCCAAACCCAGCCCCCCAAAGCGGCTCAGGGACCCCAGACCCAGACCCCAGACCCCCAAACCAGGGCAGGGACCCCAAACCAGACCCCCAAAACCAGCCCCCAGACCCAAAACCGGGTCAGGGACCCCAAACCCAGACCCCAGACCCAGCCCCCAGACCCCCAAACCGGCTCAGGGACCCCAAACCCAGCCCCCAGACCCTCAAAAAAGGGCAGGGACCCCAGACCCAGACCCAGCCCCCAAACCGGCTCAGGGACCCCAGCCCCAGCCCCAGACCCCAGTCCCCAGACCCCCAAACCGGGTCAGGGACCCCAAAACCAGACCCCAAAACCCCCCAAACCGGCTCAGGGACCCCAAACCCAGCCCCCAGACCCCAGACCCTCAAACCAGGGCAGGGACCCCAAACCCAGCCCCCAAACCCAGCCCCCAGCCCCCCAAACCGGGTCAGGGACCCCAAAACCAGGCCCCAGACCCAGACTCCAAACCCAGACCTCAAACCAGGGCAGGCACCCCAAAAACCCCCCAAACCAGGGCAGGGACCCCAAACCCAGACCCCAGACCCCCAAGACCCCAGACCCCAAACTGGGTCAGGGCCCCCAGCCCCAGCCCCCAGCCCCCCAAACAGGGCAGGGACCCCAAACCCAGCCCCCCAAACCGGCTCAGGGACCCCAGACCCAGACCCCAGCCCCCCAAAGAGGCTCAGGGACCCCAAACCCAGCCCCAGCCCCAGCCCCCAGACCCCAAAACAGGGCAGGGACCCCAAACCAGACCCCCAAACCCAGCCCCCAGACCCCCAAACCGGGCAGGGACCCCAAACCCAGACCCCAAACCCCAAACCGGGTCAGGGACCCCAAACCCAGCCCCCAGACCCAGCCCCCAGACCCAGCCCCCAGCCCCCCAAAGCGGCTCAGGGACCCCAGCCCCATCCCCAGCCCCAGCCCCCGCCCCGCCGGGCGGTCACTCACTGTCGCACACGTAGGGTTTGTCCCTCTCCTCCAGCACCGCGTCCACCCTCCTCTTCATCACCAGCCCGTACGCCTGCGGGCACGACACGCGCGCCTGCCTGTCCGCCTGTCCGGCTGTCCCTCTGTCCCGCTGTCCACCTGCCCCTCTGTCTGTCTGTTGTCCGTCCACCTGCCCCACTGTCCATCTGTCCGTCCATCCCTCTGTCTGTCTGTCCGTCCATCCCTCTGTCCCACTGTCCATCCGTCCCTCTGTCCCACTGTCCATCCGTCCCTCTGTCCGTCTGTCCGTCCATCCCTCTGTCCCACTGTCCACCTGCCCCTCTGTCTGTCTGTCGTCCGTCCACCTGCCCCACTGTCCATCTGTCCGTCCATCCCTCTCTCCCACTGTCCATCCGTCCCTCTGTCCGTCTGTCCATCCGTCCCTCTGTCCCACTGTCCATCCGTCCCTCTGTCCATTTGTCCGCCCACCTGCCCATCCATACGTCTGTCCATCCATCCCTCTGTCCCACTGTCCCTCTGTCCCTATGTTCATCTGTCCATCCGTCCAGCTGTCCCACTGTCCCTCTGTCAATCTGTCTGTCCATCTGTCCCGTCCACCCGTCTGTGCCTCCATCCCTTTGTCCCTCTGTCCCTCTGTCTGTCTCTCTGTCTGTCCACTGTCCATCCGTCCCACTGTCCATCCATCCCTCTGTCCCTCTGTCTGTCCCGGTGCGTGTCCATATATCCGTGTGTCCGTGTGTCCCGGTGTCCCTGTGTCCTTGTGTCCGCGTGTCCCTCTGTCCCGGTGCGTGTCCGTGTGTCCGTGTGTCCGCGTGTCCCCGTGTCCGCATGTCCCCGTGTGTCCCCGTGTCCGTGTGTCCATGTGTCCGTGTGTCCCCGTGTCCCCGCGTGTCCGTGTGTCCCCGTGTCCGTGTGTCCATGTGTCCCTGTGTCCGTGTGTCCCCGTGTCCGCGTGTCTGCGTGTCCGCGTGTCCGTGTGTCCGTGTGTCCGTGCCCGTGTGTCCGTGTGTCCGTGTGTCCATGTGTCCCCATGTCCATGTGTCCGTGTATCCGTGTGACCCCGTGTCCGCGTGTCCGTGTGTCCGTGTGTCCCTGCGTGTCCGTGTCCCCGTGTGTCCCTGTGTCCGTGTGTCCCCGTGTCCACGTGTCCATGTGTCCGCGTGTCGCCTTGTCCCCATGTGTCCCTGCGTGTCCCCGTGTGTCCCCGCGTGTCTGTGTGTCCCCGTGTCCCCATGTCCCTGTGTCTGCGTGTCCATGTGTCCGCGTGTCGCCTTGTCCCCATGTGTCCCCACATATCCGTGTGTCCGTGTGTCCCCGTGTCCCCGCGTGTCCGTGTCCCCGTGTGTCCCCGTGTCCCCGCGTGTCCGTGTGTCCCCGCGTGTCCCAGTGTCCCCCTGTGTTCCCGTGTGTCCGTGTGTCCCCATGTCCATGTGTCCCCGTGTGTCCGCGTGTCCCCGCGTGTCCGTGTGTCCGTGTCCGCGTGTCCCCGTGTCCGTGTGTCCGTGTGTCCGTGCCCGTGCGTCCGTGTGTCTGGTGTCCGTGCGTCCATGTGTCCCCATGTCCATGTGTCCGTGTATCCGTGTGACCCCGTGTCCGCGTGTCCGTGTGTCCCTGCGTGTCCATGTCCCCGTGTGTCCCCGTGTCCGTGTGTCCGTGTGTCCACCTGTCCCTGTGTCCGCGTGTCCCCGTGTCTGTGTGTCCGTGTGTCCCCGTGTCCCCGTGTCCGTGTGTCCCCGTGTCCGCGTGTGTCCATGTCCCCGTGTGTCCCCACATGTCCGTGTGTCCCCGTGTCCCCGCGTGTCCGTGTGTCTGCGTGTCCCCCTGTCCGTGTGTCCCCGCGTGTCCCTGTGTCCGTGTGTCCCCGCATGTCCCCGTGTCCCGGTGTCCGTGTGTCCCTCTGTCCCGGTGTGTGTCCCCGTGTGTCCATGTCCCCGTGTGTCCCTGTGTGTCCGTGTGTCCGTGTGTCCCCGCGTGTCCGTGTCCCCATGTCCCACTGTCCCTGTGTCCCCGTGTCCGTGTGTCCCCGCGTGTCCGTGTCCCCGTGTCCCCGCGTGTCCCCGTGTGTCCCCATGTCCCCGTGTCCCCGCGTGTCCCCGCGTGTCCGTGTGTCCGTCCGTCCGCGTGCTGCTCACCTTGCCCTTGGCGCGGTGCTTGCGCCGGGGCGGGTCATCGTCCAGCTCGTCCCCGTCGGGCTCGTGCGGGAACTCGGCCGGGGGCGGCTTCTGCGGGACCACGGGCATCAGACACACGGACAGACGGACACACCGACACACGGACACACGGACACACCGACACACCGACACACCGACACACGGACGGACACACGGACAGACGGACAGACTGACAGACGGACAGACACACGGACACACGGACACACGGACACACGGACGGACTGACAGACGGACACGGGGACACACGGACACACGGACACACGGACGGACTGACAGACGGACACGGGGACACACGGACACACCAACACACCGACACACGGACGGACTGACAGACGGACACACGGACACACCGACACACGGACACACGGACGGACTGACAGACGGACACACCGACACACGGACACACCGACACACCGACACACCGACACACGGACGGACTGACAGACGGACACACCGACACACGGACACACCGACACACGGACACACCGACACACGGACGGACTGACAGACGGACACGGGGACACACGGACACACGGACACACGGACGGACTGACAGACGGACACGGGGACACACGGACACACCAACACACCGACACACGGACGGACTGACAGACGGACACACGGACACACCGACACACGGACACACGGACGGACTGACAGACGGACACACCGACACACGGACACACCGACACACCGACACACCGACACACGGACGGACTGACAGACGGACACACCGACACACGGACACACCGACACACGGACACACCGACACACGGACGGACTGACAGACGGACACACCGACACACGGACACACCGACACACCGACGGACTGACAGACGGACACACGGACACACGGACACACCGACGGACTGACAGACGGACACACGGACACACGGACACACGGACGGACTGACAGACGGACTGACAGACACACCGACACACGGACACATGGACACATGGATCGACAGACACATGGACAGACAGATGGACAGACGGACACACGGGCAGATGGACCAGCGGACCGACGGACTGACAGGCACACGGACACACTGACACACAGACACACGGACCGACTGACGGACACACGGACACACGGACAGACGGACACATGGACAGACCGACAGACTGACAGCGCACGGACACACTGACACACGGACACACGGACCGACTGACGGACACACGGACACACGGACAGACAGACACATGGACAGACCGACAGACTGACAGGCGCACGGACACACTGACACACGGACTGACGGACGGACAGACAGACGGACGGACTGACACACGGACGGACACACGGACACACGGACAGAGAGACGGACACACGGACAGACCGATGGACACATGAATGGACAGACACATGGACAGACACACACAGACACAACAGACACACAGACACACGGACAGACACACGGACAGACAGACAGACAGACGGAGAGACATACATACGGACAGACAGACGGACAGACAGACGGAGAGACGGACAGACACATGGACAGACGGACAGACTGATGGACACATGGACGGCCGGACACACAGACACACACACACACACACACACAGACAGACAGACACACACACAGACAAACAGACACACAGACAGACACACGGACAGACGGACAGACGGACAGACTGACCGCGGGCTCGGGCGCCCCCTCCTCGTCGCGGCTCTCGGAGGTCTCTGCGCACAGCAGCGCCTCCAGCACCGGGACACACGGACAGACAGACACACGGACACACACACACGGACAGACAGACAGACAGACAGACGGACAGACTGACCGCGGGCTCGGGCGCCCCCTCCTCGTCGCGGCTCTCGGGGGTCTCTGCGCACAGCAGCGCCTCCAGCACCGGGACACACGGACACACGGACAGACACACGGACACACACACACAGACACACAGACAGACAGACGGACAGACGGACAGACTGACCGCGGGCTCGGGCGCCCCCTCCTCGTCGCGGCTCTCGGGGGTCTCTGCGCACAGCAGCGCCTCCAGCACCGGCCCCTCGGGCAGCGCCCCCTCCTTGCGCAGCGGCGCCTCGCAGTCTGCGGCCACCGGGCAGCGGTCAGCGCCCGCTCCGGCCACCCTCCGGCCACCCTCCAAACACCCTCCAGCTGCTTCGGACACCCTCCGGACACCCTCTGGCCACCCTCCAGCCACCCTCCGGCCACCATCTGGTGGCTCCGGCCACCCTCCAGCCACTCCAGCCACCCTCCGGCCACTGTCTGACTGCTCCGGCCACCCTCCGACCACTCCAGCCACCCCTCCGGCCACCCTCCATCCACTCCGGCCACACTCTGGCCACCCTCCAGCCGCTCCAGCCACCCTCTGGCCACCGTCTGGCTGCTCCGGCCACCCTCCTGCCACCCTCCGGCCACCCTCCAGGCACCCTCCATCCACTCCAGCCACTCCAGCCACCCTCCAGCCTCTCCGGCCACCCTCTGGCCACTCCAGCCACCCTCCAGCCAGTGTCCGGCTGCTCCGGCCACCCTCCATCCACTCCAGCTACCCTCCGGCCACCCTCCAGCCACTCCGGCCACCCTCCGGCCACCCTCCGGCCACCCTCCAGCCACCCTCCGGCCCCCATCCGGCTACCCTCCAGCCACTCTGGCCACCCTCCATCCACTCCGGCCACCCTCCGGCCAGCGTCCGGCCGCTGCGGCCGCCCCGCACTCACAGGGCCGCAGCCGCGGGGCCTCCAGGATGTTCAGGCGCCGCTTCTTGCGCCAGCAGCGGGCGGGGTACGAGTAGATCTGACCCGGGGACAGGCCTGGGGGACGGCCGGACAGCTGGTCACCCCCCCGGAGTGACCACAGCACCCCCAGAGTGACCACAGCACCCTCAGAGTGACCACAGCACCCCCAGAGTGACCACAGCACCCCCAGAATGACCCTGACCCAAACTGACCCGGGGACAGGGTACGAGTAGATCTGACCCGGGGACAGGCCTGGGGGACGGCCGGACAGCTGGTCACCCCCCCGGAGTGACCACAGCACCCCCAGAGTGACCACAGCACCCCTGGGGTGACCACAGAACCCCCAGAGTGACCACAGAACCCCCAGAGTGACCACAGCATCCCCAGAGTGACCACAGTACCCCCAGAATGACCACAGCACCCCCAGAGTGACCACAGTACCCCCAGAATGACCACAGCACCCCCAGAGTGACCACAGTACCCTCAGAGTGACCACAGCACCCCCAGAGTGACCACAGCACCCCCAGAGTGACCCTGACCCGAACTGACCTGGGGACAGGCCTGGGGGACGGCCGGACAGCTGGTCACCCCCCCAGAGTGACCACAGCACCCCCAGAGTGACCACAGCATCCCCGGGCTGACCACAGCACCCCCAGAGTGACCACAGCACCCCCGGAGTGACCACAGCACCCCCAGAGTGACCACAGCACCCCCAGAGTGACCCTGACCCCTCAGAGTGACCACAGAACCCCCAGAGTGACCACAGCACCCCCAGAGTGACCACAGCACCTCCAGAGTGACCCTGACCCCCCAGAGTGACCACAGCACCCCCAGAGTGACCACAGCACCCCCAGAATGACCCTGACCCCTCAGAGTGACCACAGCACCCCCAGAGTGACCCCGACCCCCCAGAGTGACCCTGACCCCGAACTGACCCCACAGGGTGGGAGTGGATCTGACCCGGGGGGGGCATGGCCGGACAGGCGGTCACCACCCAGACTGACCCTGACCCCAGACTGACCCCAATGACCCCAGACTGACCCCAGTGACCCCAGACTGACCCTGATACACCCAGAGTGACCCCAATGACCCCAGTCTGACCCTGACCCCAGGCTGACCCTGACCCCAGAGTGACCCCAGTGACCCCAGACTGACCCTGATACACCCAGAGTGACCCCAATGACCCCAGTCTGACCCTGACCCCAGACTGACCCCAATGACCCCAGACTGACCCCAGTGACCCCAGACTGACCCTGACCCCCCAGAGTGACCCTGACCCCCCCAAACTGACCCTGACCCTCCAGAGTGACCCTGACTGACCCCAGAGTGACCCTGACTGACCCCAAACTGACCCTGACCCCCCAAACTGACCCTGACCCCAAACTGACCCTGACTGACCCCAGAGTGACCCCAACCCCCCCAGAGTGACCCCAGTGACCCCAAAACTGACCCTGACCCCTCCAGAGTGACCCTGACCCAAAACTGACCCTGACCCCCCAGAGTGACCCTGACCCCAAACCCAAACTGACCCAAACCACCCCAGAATGACCCTGACTGACCCCAAACTGACCCTGACCCCAAACTGACCCCAGAGTGACCCTGACCCCAGAGTGACCCTGACCCCAAACTGACCCCCAGCCCCCTAAACCAACCCTGACCCCCCCAGAGTGACGTGGACCCCGAACTGACCCCGACCCCCTAAGCTGACCTTGACCCCCCAGAGTGACCCCGATCCCCCCAGAGTGACCTGTCCAGGGGGATCCCGGGGGTCTGTCCCTATCCTGGGGGGTCCCGGGGTCTCTCCCTGTCCAGGGGGATCCCGGGGGTCTCTGCCCATCCCGGGGGTCTGTCCCTATCCTGGGGGGTCCCGGGGGTCTCTCCCTGTCCTGGGGGGGTCCCGGGGGTGGCGGGGGTCTCACCGGGCCGGCGCTGCGCTCTCTCCATCCAGATGTAGGAGCTGCTCTGCTCCCTCCCCACCCCGGGGGTCTGTCCCCATTCCCGGGGGTCCCTGCCCATCCCGGGGGTCCCTGCCCATCCCCGGGGGTCTGTCCCCATTCCCGGGGGTCCCTGCCCATCTCGGGGGTCGCGGGGGTCTCACCGGGCCGGCGCTGCGCTCTCTCCATCCAGGTGTAGGAGCTGCTCTGCTCCCTCCCTATCCCGGGGGTCCCTGCCCATCCCCGGGGGTCTGTCCCCATTCCCGGGGGTCCCTCCCCATCCCGGGGGTCCCTCCCCATTCCCGGGGGTCCCTGCCCATCTCGGGGGTCGCGGGGGTCTCACCGGGCCGGCGGTGCGCTCTCTCCATCCAGGTGTAGGAGTTGCTCTGCTCCCTCCCCACCCCGGGGGTCTGTCCCCATTCCCGGGGGTCTCTGCCCATCCCCGGGGGTCCCTGCCCATCCCCGGGGGTCTGTCCCCATTCCCGGGGGTCCCTGCCCACCCCGGGGGTCCCTCCCCATTCCCGGGGGTCTCACCGGGCCGGCGCTGCGCTCTCTCCATCCAGATGTAGGAGCTGCTCTGGCACCTCCCCACCCCGGGGGTCTGTCCCCATCCCGGGGGTCCCTCCCCATCCCGGGGGTCCCTCCCCATCCCGGGGGTCCCTACCCATCCTGGGGGTCTCTGCCCATCCCGGGGTCTGTCCCCGTCCCCGGGGGTCCCTCCTCATTCCCGGGGGTCCCTGCCCACCCCGGGGGTCTGTCCCCATTCCCGGGGGTCCCTGCCCACCCCGGGGGTCTGTCCCCATCCCCGGGGGTCCCTGCCCACCCCGGGGGTCTGTCCCCATTCCCGGGGGTCCCTGCCCACCCCGGGGGTCGCGGGGGTCTCACCGGGCCGGCGGTGCGCTCTCTCCATCCAGGTGTAGGAGTTGCTCTGCTCCCTCCCCACCCCGGGGGTCTGTCCCCATTCCCGGGGGTCTCTGCCCATCCCCGGGGGTCCCTGCCCACCCCGGGGGTCTGTCCCCATTCCCGGGGGTCCCTGCCCACCCCGGGGGTGGCGGGGGTCTCACCGGGCCGGCGCTGCGCTCTCTCCATCCAGGTGTAGGAGTTGCTCTGGTCCCTGCCCATCCCCGGGGGTCTGTCCCTATCCCGGGGGTCCCTCCCCATTCCCGGGGGTCCCTCCCCATTCCCGGGGGTCCCTGCCCACCCCGGGGGTCTCACCGGGCCGGCGGTGCACTCTCTCCATCCAGATGTAGGAGTTGCTCTGGTGCCTCCCTATCCCGGGGGTCTGTCCCTATCCCGGGGGTCCCTCCTCATTCCCGGGGGTCCCTCCCCATTCTCGGGGGTCCCTGCCCACCCCGGGGGTCTCACCGGGCCGGCGGTGCGCTCTCTCCATCCAGATGTAGGAGGTGCTCTGCTCCCTCCCCACCCCGGGGGTCTGTCCCTATCCCGGGGGTTCCTCCCCATCCCGGGGGTCCCTGCCCATCCCCGGGGGTCCCTCCCCATTCCCGGGGGTCCCTGCCCACCCCGGGGGTCTCACCGGGCCGGCGGTGCGCTCTCTCCATCCAGATGTAGGAGTTGCTCTGGGCCACGCCGGTCTGCGCGT
>NW_024037447.1:1417354-1447575 GCF_015832195.1 Motacilla alba alba
ACAATTTTTGGGGTGACAATTTTTGGAGGGGTGACACTTTTCGGGGTGACAAAATTGGGGTGACAGTTTTGGAGAGTGGCACTTTGGGGTGACACTTTTGGGGGTGACATTTAGTGGGTGACAATTTTGGGACAGTTTTTGGGGGGTGACACTTTTGGGGGTGACATTTTTTGGGCAGTGACAATATTGATGGTGACATTCTTGGGGGTGACACTTTTGGGGTGACACTTATGGGGTGACATTTATTGGCGTCATATTTATTGAGGTGACACTTTTTGGGACAGTTGTTGGGGGTGACACTTTTTGGGTGACAATCTTGGCGGTGTGACACTTTTTTGGGTGACATTTATTGGCGATGACACTTTTTGGGGTGACACTTTTTGGAGGGTGACACTTTTTGGGGTGACATTTATTGGGTGACAATTTTGGGTGACATTTTGGGGACACCTTTGGGGGTGACACTTTTTGGGTGACGCTTTTTGGGTGACATTTATTGGGGTGACAATTTTGGGGTGACGGTTTTTGGGAGGGTGACACTTTTGGGTGACATTTATGGATTGACACTTTGAGGTGACACTTTTTGGGGTGACACTTTTCGGGTGACAGCTGGGGTGGCACTCTTAGGGTGACACTTTTCGGGGGTGGCGCTTTGGGGTGACATTCACTGGGTGACAATTTCGGGTGACATTTTTGGGACAGGTTTTTGGGGGGGTGACACTTTTTGCGTGACGTTCATTGGTGACACTTTTGGGGGTGACAATTATTGGAGGGTGACACCTTTGGGAGTGACATTCATTGGGTGACAATTTGGGGACAGCTTTTGGGGGTGACGCTTTGGGGTGGCGCTTTGGGGTGTGTGACACTTCATTGGGTGACACTTTTTGGTGGTGGCACTTTGGGGTGACACTTTTGGGGGTGACATTCATTGGGTGACACTTTTGGGTGACACTTTTGGGACAGTTTTGGGGGGTGACACTTTTGGTGGTGACAATTTGGGGTGACATTTATGGGGATGACACTTTGGGGTGACACTTTAGGGGGTGTGACACTTTGTTGGGTGACAGTTTTTGGGACAGTCTTTTGGGGGTGACACTTTTTAAGGGTGACGCTTTTGGGTGACAGTTGGGGTGACACTTTTCGGGGGTGGCGCTTTGGGGTGACATTCACTGGGTGACAATTTCGGGTGACATTTTTGGGACAGGTTTTTGGGGGGTGACACTTTTTGCGTGACGTTCATTGGGTGACAATTTTGGGTGACAATTGTGAGGGTGACATTATTGGGTTGACACTTTTTAGGTGACAATTTTGAGGGTGACACTTTTGGGGTGACAATTTTGAGTGACACTTTTTGGGAGGTGTTGGGGGTGACATTTTTGGGGTGACACTTTTTGGGTGACAATCTTGGGGGTGTGACACTCTTTTGAGTGACATTTATTGGGTGACACTTTCTGGGTGACGCTTTTTGGGGTGACAATTATTGGAGGGTGACACCTTTGGGGGTGACATTCATTGGGTGACAATTTTGGGGACAGCTTTTGGGGGTGACGCTTTGGGGTGGCGCTTTGGGGTGTGTGACACTTTATTGGGTGACACTTTTTGGTGGTGGCACTTTGGGGTGACACTTTTGGGGGTGACATTCATTGGGTGACACTTTTGGGTGACACTTTTGGGACAGTTTTTGGGGGTGACACTTTTGGTGGTGACAATTTGGGGTGACATTTATTGGGGGTGACACTTTGGGGTGACACTTTAGGGGGTGTGACGCTTTGTTGGGTGACAGTTTTTGGGACAGTCTTTTGGGGGTGACACTTTTTTGGGGTGGCACTTTGGGGTGACACTTTTTTGGAGGGTGACATTTATTAGGGGTGACACTCTTAGGGTGACACTTTTTAAGGGTGACGCTTTTGGGGTGACGCTTTTGGGTGACAGTTGGGGTGACACTTTTCGGGGGTGGCGCTTTGGGGTGACATTCACTGGGTGACAATTCTGGGTGACACTTTTGGGGGTGACACTTTTTCGGTGACACTTTTTGGGTGACAATTTTGAGGGTGACACTTTCTGGGGTGACAATTTTGAGCGACACTTTTTGGGTGGTGACACTTTTGGCTGACGCTTTGGGTGACATTTTTGGGTGACATTTTTGCAGGGTGGCACTTTTGGGGTGACACTTTTGGGTGACATTTTTGCAGGGTGGCACTTTTGGGGTGACACTTTCTGGGTGACACTTTTTGAGTGACACTTTTGGGGATGTGACGCTTTCTGGGTGACATTTTTGGGTGACACTTTGGGTGACATTTTTCCAGGGTGACACTTTTTGGGTGGTGGCACTTTTGGAGTGACATTTTGGGGTGACATTTTTGCAGGGTGACACTTTTGGGGTGACACTTTCTGGGTGACACTTTTTGAGTGACGCTTTTGGGGATGTGACGCTTTCTGGGTGACATTTTTGGGTGACACTTTGGGTGACATTTTTCCAGGGTGACACTTTTTGGGCGGTGGCACTTTTGGAGTGACATTTTGGGGTGACACTTTTGGGTGACACTTTTTGAGGGTGACACTTTTGGGTGACAATTCTGGGTGACATTTCTTGGGGGTGACATTTCTTGGGGGGGGGTGGCGCTTTCTGGGTGGCATTTTTTGGGGTGACAATTTTGAGTGACGCTTTTTGGGCGGTGACACTTTTGGCTGACGCTTTGGGTGACATTTTTGGGTGACATTTTTGCAGGCTGGCACTTTGGGTGACATTTTTGGGTGACACTTTTGGGAATGTGACACTTTTTGAGTGACATTTATTGGGGTGACTATTTTTTTGGGTGACAATTTTTGGGAGGGTGACGCTTTTAGGTGACATTTATGGATTGACACTTTGAGGTGACATTTTTGGGTGACACTTTGGGTGACATTTCTGGGTGACATTTTTGGGTGACGCTTTCCGAGTGACACTTTTTTGGGTGACGCTTGTGGGGGTGACACGTCTTTGGGTGACAATTTTGGGGTGACAATTTTTGGGAGGGTGACACTTTTTGGGACACTTTTTGGGGGTGACACTTTTTGGGCAGTGGCACTTTTGGAGTGACATTTTTGGGTGACACTTTTGGGTGACACTTTTTGGGGATGACACTTTTGGGTGACAATTCTGGGTGACATTTCTTGGGGGTGACATTTCTTGGTGGGGGTGGCGCTTTCTGGGTGACATTTTTTGGGGTGACAATTTTGAGTGACACTTTTTGGGCGGTGACACTTTTGGCTGACGCTTTGGGTGACACTTTTGGGTGATATTTTTGCAGGGTGACACTTTTGGGGTGACACTTTCTGGGTGACACTTTCTGGGTGACACTTTTGGGGATGTGACGCTTTCTGGGTGACATTTTTGGGTGACAATTTTGGGGTGACAATTTTTGGGCGGTGACACTTTTGGCTGACGCTTTGGGTGACATTTTTGGGTGACATTTTTGGGTGACACTTTCCGAGTGACACTTTTTTGGGTGACGCTTGTGGGGGTGACACTTTTGCAGTGACAATTTTGGGGTGACAGTTTTTGGGAGGGTGACAATTTTGGGTGACATTTATGGATTGACACTTTGAGGTGACATGTTTTGGGGTGACGCTTTTGGAGTGACACTTTTGGGGGTGACACTTTTGGTGTGACAATTTTGGGTGACGCTTTTGGAGTGACAACTTTGGAGTGACACTTTTTGGGACACTTTTTGGGGGTGACACTTTTTGGGCAGTGGCACTTTTGGGTGACAATTCTGGGTGACATTTCTTGGGGGTGACATTTCTTGGGGGGTGGCACTTTCTGGGTGACATTTTTTGGGGTGACAATTTTGAGTGACACTTTTTGGGACATTTTTGGGGTGACACTTTTTGGGCAGTGGCACTTTTGGGTGACACTTTTGGGTGACACTTTTTGAGGGTGACACGTATTTGGGTGACAATTCTGGGTGACATTTCTTGGGGGGGGTGGCACTTTCTGGGTGACATTTTTTGGGGTGACAATTTTGAGTGACGCTTTTTGGGCGGTGACACTTTTGGCTGACGCTTTGGGTGACACTTTTGGGTGACATTTTTCCAGGGTGACACTTTCTGGGTGACACTTTCTGGGTGACACTTTTGGGGATGTGACGCTTTCTGGGTGACATTTTTGGGTGACACTTTTGGGTGACGCTTTCCGAGTGACACTTTTTTGGGTGACGCTTGTGGGGGTGACACGTCTTTGGGTGACAATTTTGGGGTGACAATTTTTGGGAGGGTGACACTTTTTGGGACACTTTTTGGGGGTGACACTTTTTAGGCAGTGGCACTTTTGGAGTGACATTTTTGGGTGACACTTTTGGGTGACACTTTTTGGGGATGACACTTTTGGGTGACAATTCTGGGTGACATTTCTTGGGGGTGACATTTCTTGGTGGGGGTGGCACTTTCTGGGTGACACTTTTTGGGGTGACAATTTTGAGTGACACTTTTTGGGCGGTGACACTTTTGGCTGATGCTTTGGGTGACATTTTTGGGTGACATTTTGCAGGGTGACACTTTTGGGGATGTGACGCTTTCTGGGTGACATTTCTGGGTGACATTTTTGGGTGACACCTTCCGAGTGACACTTTTTTGGGTGACATTTGTGGGGGTGGCACTTTCTGGGTGACACTTTTTGGGGTGACAATTTTGAGTGACGCTTTTTGGGCGGTGACACTTTTGGCTGACGCTTTGGGTGACATTTTTGGGTGACATTTTTGCAGGCTGGCACTTTGGGTGACATTTTTGGGTGACACTTTTGGGAATGTGACACTTTTTGAGTGACATTTAGTGGGGTGACAATTTTTTTGGGTGACAATTTTTGGGAGGGTGACACTTTTAGGTGACATTTATGGATTGACACTTTGAGGTGACATTTTTGGGTGACACTTTGGGTGACATTTCTGGGTGACATTTTTGGGTGATGCTTTCCGAGTGACACTTTTTTGGGTGATGCTTGTGGGGGTGACACTTATTTGGGTGACAATTTTGGAGTGGCACTTTTGGGGGTGACGCTTTTTGGGTGGTGGCACCTCTGGCACCAAATGGGTCTGGGGGCTGCACGGGGGGGGTCCAGAGGGGTCTGGGGACTTTGCACACGCGCGTGCCAGGGGCGGGAGTGGGTCCCAAATGGGTCTGGGGGCTTCAGGGGGAGGGGTCCCAAATGGGTCTGGGGGCTTCAGGGGGAGGGGTCCCAAATGGGTCTGGGGGCTTCAGGGGGAGGGGTCCCAAATGGGTCTGGGGGCTGCACGGGAGGGGTTTTGGGGGGGTCTGGGGGCTTTGCACAGGCACGTGCCGGGGGGGAGGGGTCCCAAATGAGTCTGGGGTCTTCAGGGGGAGGGGTCCCAAATGGGTCTGGGGTATTTGGGGGTCTTTGCACACGCACGTGCAAAGGAGGGAAGGGTCCTAAATGGGTCTGGGGGCTGCAGAGGAAGCGTTTAGGGGGTCTGGGGGCTTTGCATATGCATGTGCAGGGGGTGGGAGGGGTCCGAAATGGGTCTGGGGGCTTCATGGGGCTCTCTGCACATGCACGTGCGAAGGGGGGAGTGGTCCCAAATGGGTCTGGGGGCTGCACTGGGGGGGGGTCCAGAGGCTTTGCGCACGCGCGTGTAAAGGTGGGAGGGCGTCCTGAATGGGTCTGGGGGGCTGCGGGAGGGCGTCCTAAATGGGTCTGGGGGCTGCAGGGGGTTTTGCACACGCATGTTCAAAGGGGAAAGTGGTCCCAAATGGGTCTGGGGGCTGCACGGGGGGGTCCAGAGGGGTCTGGGGGCTTTGCACACGCGCGTGCCAGGGAGTGTGAGGGGTCCCAAATGGGTCTGGGGGCTTCGTGGGCTTTGCACACGCATGTGCAAAGGGTGGGAGTGGTCCCAAATGGGTCTGGGGGCTGCGGGGGAGGGGTTTTAGAGGGGTCTGGGGGCTTTGCACACGCGCGTGCAAGGGGAAGGGTCCTAAATGGGTCTGGGGGCTGCGGGGTCTTTACACATGCGTGTGTAAAGGTGGGAGGGGACCCTAATGGGTCTGGGGGCTGCAGGGGAAGGGTCCAGAGGGGTCTGGGGGCTTTGCACACGCGCGTGCAAGGGGGAGGGGGTCCGAAATGGGTCTGGGGGCTTTAGGGGTCATTACACATGCGTGTGCAAAGGGTGGGAGTGGTCCCAAATGGGTCTGGGGGCTGCGGGGGAGGGGTTTTAGAGGGGTCTGGGGGCTTTGCACACGCGCATGTAAAGGTGGGAGGGGTCCCAAATGGGTCTGGGGGCTTCGTGGGCTTTGCACACGCGCGTGCAAGGGGGTGTGAGGGGTCCCAAATGGGTCTGGGGGCTGCGGGGGAGGGGTTTTAGAGGGGTCTGGGGGCTTTGCACACGCGCGTGCAAGGGGAAGGGTCCTAAATGGGTCTGGGGGCTTTAGGGGTCATTACACATGCGTGTGCAGGGGGTGGGAGGGTTCCCAAATGGGTCTGGGGGCTGCAGGGGAAGGGTCCAGAGGGGTCTGGGGGCTTTACACACGCGCGTGCAAGGGGGCGGGGGTCCGAAATGGGTCTGGGGGCTGCAAGGGAGGGGTTTAGAGGGGTCTGGGGGCTTTGCACACGCGCGTGCCGGGGGTGTGAGGGGTCCCAAATGGGTCTGGGGGCTTTGTGGGCTTTGCACACGCATGTGCAAAGGGTGGGAGGGTTCCCAAATGGGTCTGGGGGCTGCGGGGGAGGGGTTTTAGAGGGGTCTGGGGGCTTTGCACACGCGCGTGCAAGGGGAAGGGTCCTAAATGGGTCTGGGGGCTTTAGGGGTCATTACACATGCGTGTGCAAAGGGTGGGAGTGGTCCCAAATGGGTCTGGGGGCTGCACGGGAGGGGTTTAGAGGGGTCTGGGGGCTTTGCACACGCGCGTGTAAAGGTTGGCAGGGGTCCCAAATGGGTCTGGGGGCTGCGGGGGGGAGATTTAGAGGGGTCTGGGGGCTTTGCACACGCGTGTGCAAGGGGGAGGGGGTCCGAAATGGGTCTGGGGGCTTCGGGGGTCTTTGCACACGTGCGTGCCAGGGGGGCGTGCGGGGCCAGGGGGGTCCGGGGGGTTCTGAGGGGGATTTTGGGGAAATTTGGGGGGATTTTGGGGGGATTCGGGAGGGATTTTTTGGGGGGGATTTTGGGGGGATTTGTGAGGTGGGTTTGGGGGATTTTGGGGGGATTTTGGGGAGATTTTGGGGCATTTTGGGGAGATTTTGGGGGGATTTTGGGGGGATTTTGGGTGGATTTTGGGGATATTTGGGGGGACTTTGGGGAGATTTGGGGCATTTTGGGGAGATTTTGGGGAGATTTGGGGGGATTTTGGGGGCATTTTGGGGGGATTTTGGGGATATTTGGAGGGATTTTGGGGGGATTTTGGGGATATTTGGAGGGATTTTGGGATATTTGGGGCATTTTGGGGGGATTTTGGGGGGATTTTGAGGAGGTTTTGGCGAATTTGGGGGGATTTTTGGGGATTCGGAGGAAATTTTGGGTGGTTTTGATGAGTTTTGGGGTGGTTTAAAGGAATTTTGAGTGATTTTGATGAGTTTCGGGTGATTTTGGTGAGTTTTGGGATGGTTTTAAGCAATTTTGGGTGATTTTGAAGAGTTTAGGGATGGTTTTAAGGAATTTTGGATAATTTTGCTGAGTTTTGGGATGGTTTTGATGAGTTTCGGGTGGTTTTTGATGAGTTTCAGGATGGTTTTAAGGAATTTTGGATAATTTTGATGAGTTTCGGGTGGTTTTGATGAGTTTCGGGTGATTTTGGTGAGTTTTGGGATGGTTTTAAGCAATTTTTGGGCGATTCTGATGAGTTTTGGGTGATTTTGAAGAGTTTAGGGATGGTTTTAAGGAATTTTGGATAATTTTGCTGAGTTTTGGGATGGTTTTGATGAGTTTCGTGTGGTTTTTGATGAGTTTCGGGATGGTTTTAAGGAATTTTGGATAATTTTGATGAGTTTCGGGTGATTTTGATGAGTTTCGGGTGGTTTTGCTGAGTTTCGGGTGATTTTGGTGAGTTTTTAAGATGGTTTTAAGCAATTTTGGGCGATTCTGATGAGTTTTGGGTGGTTTTGTTGAGTTTTGGGATGGTTTTAAGGAATTTTGGATAATTTTGATGAGTTTTGGGTGAATTTGATGAGTTTCGTGTGGTTTTTGGGAAGGTTTAGGGATGGTTTTGATGAGTTTTGGGATGGTTTTAAGGAATTTTGGATAATTTTGCTGAGTTTCGGGTGATTTTGATGAGTTTCGGGTGGTTTTGATGAGTTTTGGAGGATTTTGCTGAGTTTTGGGATGGTTTTAAGCAATTTTGGGCGATTCTGATGAGTTTAGGGATGGTTTTGATGAGTTGTGGGATGGTTTTAAGGAATTCTGGGTGATTTTGCTGAGTTTTGAGATGGTTTTGATGAGTTCCGGGTGGTTTTGCTGAGTTTTGGGATGGTTTTAAACAATTTTTGGGAGATTTTGCTGAGTTTTGGGATGGATTTAAGGAATTTTGAGTGATTTTGCTGAGTTTCGGTTGGTTTTGTTGAGTTTTGGGAAGGTTTTAAGGAATTTTAGGTGATTCTGAGGAGTTCTGGGATGGTTTTATGGAATTTTGGGTGGTTTTGCTGAGTTTAGGGATGGTTTTGATGAGTTTTGGGTCATTTTGCTGAGTTTAGGGATGGTTTTAAGGAATTTTAGATGATTCTGATGAGTTCTGGGATGGTTTTATGGAATTCTGGGTGATTTTGATGAGTTTTGGGTGATTTTTATGAGTTTGGGGATGGTTTGGTTGAGTTTTGGGATGGTTTTGATGAACTTTGGGATGGTTTCAGGGAATTTTTGGGATGGTTTTGATGAGTTTTGGGGTGGTTTTGATGAGTTTTGGGATGGTTTTAGGAAATTTTTGGGGATTCTGATGAATTTTGAGTGATTTTGTTGAGTTTTGGTGATTTTGCTGAGTTTTGGGAGAATTTGGTGAGTTTCGGGATGGTTTTAAGGAATTTTGGGTAATTTTGATGAGTTTCGGGTGGTTTTGCTGAGTTTCGGGTGATTTTGGTGAGTTTTAGGATGGTTTTAAGCAATTTTTGGGCGATTCTGATGAGTTTTGGGTGATTTTGAAGAGTTTTGGGTTGGTTTTAAGGAATTTTGGATAATTTTGCTGAGTTTTGGGATGGTTTTGATGAGTTTCGTGTGGTTTTTGATGAGTTTAGGGATGGTTTTAAGGAATTTTGGATAATTTTGATGAGTTTCGGGTGATTTTGATGAGTTTCGGGTGGTTTTGCTGAGTTTCGGGTGATTTTGGTGAGTTTTAGGATGGTTTTAAGCAATTTTGGGCGATTCTGATGAGTTTTGGGTGGTTTTGTTGAGTTTAAGGATGGTTTTAAGGAATTTTGGATAATTTTGATGAGTTTTGGGTGAATTTGATGCGTTTCGTGTGGTTTTTGATGAGTTTAGGGATGGTTTTAAGGAATTCTGGGTGATTTTGCTGAGTTTTGAGATGGTTTTGATGAGTTCTGGGATGGTTTTGATGAGTTTTGGGTGATTTTGTTGAGTTTAGTGACGGTTTTAAGGAATTCTGGGTGGTTTTGATGAGTTTCGGGTGGTTTTGATGAGTTTTGGGATGGTTTTAAACAATTTTTGGGGGATTTTGCTGAGTTTTGGGATGGATTTAAGGAATTTTGAGTGATTTTGCTGAGTTTCGGTTGGTTTTGTTGAGTTTTGGGAAGGTTTTAAGGAATTTTAGGTGATTCTGATGAGTTCTGGGATGGTTTTATGGAATTTTGGGTGGTTTTGCTGAGTTTCGGTTGGTTTTGCTGAGTTTTGGGATGGTTTTGATGAATTTTGTGTGGTTTTTGATGAGTTTTGGGTTATTTTAAGGAATTTTGCTGAGTTTCGTTGAGTTTTGTGTGATTTCGCTGAGTTTTGGGATAGTTTTAGGGAATTTTGGGCGATTTCGATGAGTTTTGGGTGATTTTGCTGAGTTTCGGGATGGTTTTGATGAGCTTTGGGATGGTTTTTTGGAATTTTGTGTGGTTTTGCTGAGTTTGGGGATGTTTTTAAGCCATTCTGTGTGATTTCGCTGAGTTTTGGTGCCATCCTGACCCCGTTCCCGGCAGTTTCGTCGGTTTTTTTCCGTTCTTTCTCCTCTTCCTGCGATTCCGAGCCGCTCTCACCCCGTTTTTCCCCGGCAGCCTGGCCTGGCGAGGCGATGCCTCCCCGCCCATCCCCTCACCGGGGGGATTTTGGGTCGGATTTTGGGTCGGATTTAAAGAATTTGGGGGATTTCGAGGAGGTTTTGGGGGATTTTGATGAGATTTCGGGTGGTCTTGAGGAGGGTTGGAGTGGCGTGAAAGGCATTGGTGGGGATTTTAAGGACATTTGGTGGGATTTCGATGAGTTTTGGGTGGTTTTGATGAGTTTTGGGATGGTTTCAAGGAATTTTGGGTGATTCTGATGAGTTTTGGGTGATTTTGTTGAGTTTTGGGTGGTTTTGATGAGTTTTGGGACGTTTTTAAGGAATTTTTGGGTAATTCTGATGAGTTTTGGGATGATTTTGTTGAGTTTTGGGATGGTTTTAAGGAATTCTGGATGATTTTGATGAGTTTTGGGTGATTTTTATGAATTTTGGGATGGTGTTGTTGAGTTTTGGGATGGTTTTGATGAACTTTGGGATGGTTTCAGGGAATTTTCGGGTGATTTTGCTGAGGTTTGGGGTGGTTTTGTTGAGTTTTGGGATGGTTTTAAGGAATTTTGGGTGGTTTTGCTGAGTTTCGGGATGGGTTTGTTGAGTTTCATGTGATTTTGCTGAGTTTAGGGATGTTTTTAAGCCATTCCGGGTGATTTCGCTGAGTTTTGGTGCCATCCTGACCCCGTTCCCGGCAGTTTCGTCTGTTTTTTTCCGTTCTTTCTCCTCTTCCTGCGATTCCGAGCCGCTCTCATCCCGTTTTCCCGGCAGCCTGGCCTGGCGAGGCGATGCCTCCCCGCCCATCCCCTCACCGGGGGGATTTGGGGGGTTTGGGGTCGGATTTAAAGAATTTTCAGGGATTTCGAGGAGGTTTTGGGGGATTTTGATGAGATTTCGGATGGTCTTGAGGAGGGTTGGAGTGGTGTGAAAGGCATTGGTGGGGATTTTAAGGACATTTGGAGAGATTTTGATGAGTTTTGCGTGGTTTTGATGAGTTTTGGGGTGGTTTTAAGGAATTTTGGGTGATTTTGTTGAGTTTTGGGGGATTTTGCTGAGTTTTGGGGGATTTTAGTGAGTCTTGTGTGGTTTTGCTGAGTTCTGGGATGGTTTTAAGGAATTTTAGATGATTCTGATGAGTTTTGGGATGGTTTTAACCAATTTTGGGTGGTTTTGCTGGGTTTCGGGATGGGTTTGTTGAGTTTCGGGTGGTTTTGCTGAGTTTAAGGATGTTTTTAAGCCATTCCGGGTGATTTCGCTGAGTTTTGGTGCCATCCTGACCCCGTTCCCGGCAGTTTCGTCTGTTTTTTCCCGTTCTTTCTCCTCTTCCTGCGATTCCGAGCCGCTCTCACCCCGTTTTTCCCCGGCAGCCTGGCATGGTGAGGCGATGCCGCGCACGCCGGCCTCCAGCGAGGAGGAGGAGGGCGGTCGGGGCTCCGAGTACCCCGAGGCCGACTCGGACTCGGGGAGCTCCCGCGAGGGCCCCCCCGGAGCCGGAGCCGGCGCCAAGGCCGGGCCCCCCCGCGCCCCCCGGGGCCCCCCGCGGCCGCCGCCGGCCCCCGAGGATCATTTCAGCATGATGGTGTTCCGCATCGGCATCCCCGACCTGCACCAGACGGTGAGCGCAGAGCCCGGGAGCGGCCCGGGGGGCGGGAAAAATGGGGGGAAAGAGGGGAAAAAATGGGGGGAGAGGGGAAAAAATATTGGGGGTTGTACCCCGGATAATTGGGAATTTTTCCCCAAAAAAATGGGATTTTTTCAACCAAAAAATGGGATTTTTTCCACCAAAAATGGGAATTTCTCCCCCAAAAAATTGGGAATTTTCACCCCAAAAAAATTGAGATTTTTTCCCCCCCAAATTGAGACTTTTTCCCCAAAAAAGAGGGAATTTTCCCCCTAAAATAGAGGGAATTTTTCCCCACGAAAAGTGGGAATTTTTCCCTCCAAAAATGGGAATTTTTCCTCCAAAAAATGGGAATTTTTCCACCAAAAAAATTGGAAATTTTTCCCCCAAAAATTGAGACTTCCCCCCCCCAAAAAATGGAGAATTTTTCCCCCCAAAAATAGGATTTTTTCCCTCTAAAAATGGGAATTTTTCCTCCAAAAAATGGGAATTTTTCCTCCAAAAATGGGATTTTTTGCCCCCAAAAATGGGAATTTTTAACCCAAAAATTGGGAATTTTTAACCAAAAAAATGGGAATTTTTTCCCAAAATATTGAGAATTTTACCCCAAAAAATAGGATTTTTTTCCCCCAATAAATGGGAATTTTTGCCCCAAAATTGGGAATTTTTAACCAAAAAAAATGGGAATTTTTCCTCCAAAAATGGGAATTTTTCCCCCCAAAAATGGGAATTTTTCCCCCAAAAAAGGGATTTTTTCCCCAAAAAATAGGATTTTTTCCCGTCATAATTGAGCACTTTTCCCCCAAATGAATGGGAAATTTTCCCCCAAAATTGAGAATTTTTCCCGCAAAATTAAAAATTTTTCCCCCCAAAAGCTGAGAATTTTTGCCCCCAAAGTTGAGAATTTTACCCCAAAAATTGGGAATTTCCCCCCCCCCCAAAACTAAAACTTTTCCCCAAAAATTGGGAATTGTTCCCCAAAAACTGGGAATTGTTCCCCAAAAAATTGAGAATTTTTCCCCCCAAAATTGAGAATTTTTCCCCCCAAATTGGGAATTTTCACCCCAAAAATGAGAATTTTACCCCAAAAAATAGGAATTTTTCCTCCCAAAAATGGGATTTATTCCCCCCAAAAATTTGGAATTTTTTTCCCCCAAAAATGGGAATTTTTTTCCCAACAAAATGGGAATTTTTCCCCCCAAAAATGGGGAATTTCCCCCCCAAAAATGGGAATTTTTCCCCAAAAAATAGGAATTTTTCCCCCCAAAACCTGAGAATTTTTGCCCCCAAAGTAGAGAATTTTTCCCCATAAATTGGGAATTGTTCCCCAAAAAATTGGGAATTTTTGCCCCAAAATATTGAGAATTTTACCCCAAAAAATAGGAATTTTTCCTCAAAAAATGGGAATTTTTCCCCAACAAAATGGGAAATTTTCCCCAAAACCTGAGAATTTTTCCCCCAAAATTGAGAATTTTCCCCCAAAAGATGGGAATTTTTAACCCAAAAAATGGGAATTTTTCCTGTCAAAATTGAACACTTTCCCCCCCAAAAAATGCAAATTTTCACCCCCAAAATTGAGAATTTTTCCCCAAAAATTTGGAATTGTTCCCCCCAAAATTGGGAATTTTCTCCCCAAAAATTGAGAATTTTTCCCAAAAAAAAAAGGGATTTTTTCCCCCCAAAAATGGGAATTTTTAACTCAAAAAAATGGGAATTTTTCACCCCAAAATTGAGAATTTTTCCCCAAAAAATTGAGAATTTTTCCCCGCAAGAATTGGGAAAACCTTAAAAAAAGTTGGGAATTCCCTCCTAAAAAATTCCAGGCACCCCCAAAAAATTCTGGGGCATTTTCCCCACCCAGGGTTTTTTGGGGTCCCCTCACCCCAAACCCTTTGGGGTTTCATTTTTGGGGTTCCCCCGTCCTGACCCCCCAAAAATTCCCCCCAAAATTCCATTTTTGGGACTCCTCCCAGGGGATTTTTTGGGGTTTTTTGGGGCCATTTTGAGGTGATTTGGGGCATTTTCCCCACCCAGGGCTCCCCAAACTCGGGGTTTTTTTGGGGTCCCCTCATCGGGGCTGAACTTTTGGGGTTCCCATGACCCGAACCCCCAAAATCCACATTTTTGGGATTAATCCCAGGGGTTTTGGGGGGTTTTTGGGGGGTAATTTGGACCCATTTAGGGCCATTTCTCCACCCAGGGCCCCCCAATCCCGGGATTTTTGGGATCCCCTCACCCCAAACCCTCCAAGGTTTCACTTTTGGGGTTCCCCGCGCCCTGACCCCCCAAATCTGCATTTTCGGGGTTAATCCCAGGGGATTTTTGGGGGGTTTTTGGGGTTTTTCTTAGGGCATTTTGAGGAGATTTGGGCCATTTTCCCCACCCAGGGCCCCCCAATCCCGGGATTTTTGGGGTCCCCTCACCCCAAACCCTCCAAGTTTTCCCTTTCGGGGTTCCCCACGCCCTGACCCCCCCCAAAACCTTTGGGGCTCCCATTTTTGGGACTCATCCCGGAGGATTTGGGGGCATTTTGGGGGGGTTTTGGGGTTTATGAGGCAATTTCCCCTCCTGGTGCTCCCCAATCCCGGGGGTTTTTTTGGGGTCCCCTCATTTGGGCTTTCCCTTTTGGGGTTCCCCCTGCCCTGACCCCCAAATCTGCATTTTTGGGGCTCATCCCGAACTATTTTTGGGTTTTTTGGATCAATTTAAGGAGATTTTTGCCATTTTCCCCACCCAGGGTCCCCCAATCCCGGGATTTTCGGGATCCCCTCACCCCAAACCCTCCAGGGTTTCCCTTTCGGGGTTCCCCCCGCCCTGACCCCCCCAAATCTGCTTTTTTGGGATTAATCCCAGAGGGGTTTTTTTTGGTTTTTTTGGGGGTTTTTGGATCCTTTTAAGGAGATTTTTGCCATTTTACCCACCCAGCATCCCCCAATTCCGGCATTTTCAGGATCCCCTCACCCCAAACCCTCCAAGTTTTCCCTTTCGGGGTTCCCCTCACCCTGACCCCCCCAAATCTGCTTTTTTGGGATTAATCCCAGAGGGGTTTTTTTTTTGGGGTTTTTTTGGGCTTTTTGGATCCTTTTAAGGAGATTTTTGCCATTTTCCCCACCCAGGGTCGCCCAATCCCGGGATTTCCGGGATCCCCTCACCCCAAACCCTCCAAGGTTTCACTTTTGGGGTTCCCCGTGCTCTGACCCCCCCAAATCTGCATTTCTGGGGCTCATCCCAAAGGATTTTTGGGGGGTTTTTAGGTCATTTTGAGGAGATTTTGGGCCATTTTACCCACCCAGTGCTCCCCAACCCGGGGGTTTTTTTGGGGTCCCCTCATTTGGGCTTTCCCTTTTGGGGTTCCCCCTGCCCTGACCCCCAAATCTGCATTTTTGGGGCTCATCCCGAACTATTTTTGGGCTTTTTGGGTCATTTTGAGGAGATTTGGGCCATTTTCCCCACCCAGCATCCCCCAATTCCGGCATTTTCAGGATCCCCTCACCCCAAACCCTCCAAGTTTTCCCTTTCGGGGTTCCCCTCACCCTGACCCCCCCAAATCTGCTTTTTTGGGATTAATCCCAGAGGGGTTTTTTTGGGGTTTTTTGGGCTTTTTGGATCCTTTTAAGGAGATTTTTGCCATTTTCCCCACCCAGGGTCCCCCAATCCCGGCATTTTCAGGATCCCCTCACCCCAAACCCTCCAAGTTTTCCCTTTTGGGGTTCCCCCCGCCCTGACCCCCCCAAATCTGCTTTTTTGGGATTAATCCCAGAGGGGTTTTTTTGGGTTTTTTTGGGTTTTTGGATCCTTTTAAGGAGATTTGGGCCATTTTCCCCTCTCAGTGCTCCCCAATCCCGGCATTTCCGGGATCCCCTCACCCCAAACCCTCCAAGTTTTCCCTTCCGGGGTTCCCCCCGGCCCTGACCCCCCCGTTTTCCCGCTGTCCCCCCCAGAAGTGCCTGCGCTTCGACCCGGGCGCGGCGGTGTGGGCGGCCAAGCAGCAGCTGCTGTGCGCGCTGACCGAGGGGCTCCACGACGGCCTCAACTACGGCCTCTTCCAGCCCGCCGCCGCCGGCCGCGACGCCAAGTTCCTGGACGAGGAGCGCCCGCTGCGCGACTACCCCCAGAGCTTCGACCAGGGCGTGCCCTACCTCGAGGTGGGCGTGGCCGGGGGGCTGGGTGTGGCCGCGGGGGGCGTGGTCGCTGTGGGTGTGGTCCTGGGGGCGTAGCATCAGTTTGGGGTGGGGTTGATGAGGGAGAATTTGGGTAAAAGTGGCGGATTTGGGGTTAAAATGATGTAGAGTGGGCGTGGCAAGGGTCTGGGTGTGGCCGCGGGGGCGTGGTCACCGTGGGTGTGGTCCTGGGGGGTGTGGTGTCCATTTGGGGTGCAATAAACGAGGGTGAATTTAGGCTAAAGTGGCAGATTTGGGGGTAAAATGTTGTGGGGTGGGCGTGGCCTGATGGTTGGTGGGCGTGGTCACTGTGGGTGTGGTCCTGGGGGGGTGTGGTATCAGTTTGGGGTGGGGTTGATGAGGGAGAATTTGGGTAAAAGTGGCAGATTTGGGGTTAAAATGGTGTGAGGTGGGCGTGTCCTACCTCGAGGTGGGCGTGGCTGGGGGCTGGGTGTGGTCCTGGGGGGCGTGGTCACAGTGGGTGGGGTCCTGTTGTTGTTGTGTCAGTTTGGGGTGGGGTTGATGAGGGAGAATTTGGGTAAAAGTGGCGGATTTGGGGTTAAAATGATGTGGGGTGGGCGTGGCCAGGGTCTGGGTGTGGCCGCGGGGGCGTGGTCACCGTGGGTGTGGTCCTGGGGGGTGTGGTGTCCATTTGGGGTGCGATAAACGAGGGTGAATTTAGGCTAAAGTGGCAGATTTGGGGTTAAAATGGTGTGGCGTGGGCGTGGCCTGATGGTTTGTGGGCGTGGTCACTGTGGGTGTGGTCCTGGGGGGCGTAGCATCAGTTTGGGGTGGGGTTGATGAGGGAGAATTGGGGTAAAAGTGGCGGATTTGGGGTTAAAATGATGTGGGGTGGGCGTGGCCAGGGGGTGGGTGTGGTCTCGGGGGGGCGTGGTCGCTGTGGGTGTGCTCCTGGGGGCGTAGCATCAGTTTGGGGTGGGGTTGATGAGGGAGAATTTGGGTAAAAGTGGCGGATTTGGGGTTAAAATGATGTGGGGTGGGCGTGGCCTGATGGTTAGTGGGCGTGGTCACTGTGGGTGTGGTCCTGGAGGGTGTGGTGTCAGTTTGGGGTGGGGTTAATGAGGGACAATTTGGGTAAAATTGGCAGATTTGGGGTTAAAATGATGTAAGGGTGGGCGTGGCGGGGATGGGTGCAGTCCTGGGGGGCGTGGTCGCTGTGGGTGTGGTCCTGGGGGGTGTGGTGTCCATTTGGGGTGCAATAAACGAGGGTGAATTTAGGCTAAAGGGGCGGATTTGGGGTTAAAATGGTGTGGCGTGGGCGTGGCCTGATGGTTGGTGGGCGTGGTCACTGTGGGTGTGGTCCTGGGGGGTGTGGTGTCTGTTTGGGGTGGGGTTAATGCGGGACAATTGGGGTAAAAGTGGCGGATTTGGGGTTAAATTGATGGAGAGTGGGTGTGCCCTACCTCGATGTGGGCGTGGCCATTGTCTGGGTGTGGTCACGTGGGCGTGGTCACTGTGGGTGTGGTCCTGGCGGCATAGCATCAGTTTGGGGTGAGGTTAAGGAGGGAGAATTTTGGTAAAAGTGGCGGATTTGGGGTTAAAATGATGTAGAGTGGGCTTGGCAAGGGTCTGGGTGTGGCCGCGGGGGCGTGGTCACCGTGGGTGTGGTCCTGGGGGGCGTGGTCACCGTGGGTGTGGTCCTGGGGGGTGTGGTGTCCATTTGGGGTGCGATAAACGAGGGTGTATTTAGGCTAAAGTGGCAGATTTGGGGTTAAAATGGTATGGGGTGGGCGTGGCCTGATGGCTGGTGGGCGTGGTCACTGTGGGTGTGGTCCTGGGGGCGTAGCATCAGTTTGGGGTGGGGTTGATGAGGGAGAATTTGGGTAAAAGTGGCGGATTTGGGGTTAAAATGATGTAGAGTGGGCGTGGACAGGGGGTGGGTGTGGCCGCGGGGGCGTGGTCACCGTGGGTGTGGTCCTGGGGGGTGTGGTGTCAGTTTGGGGTGGGGTTAATGAGGGAGAATTTGGGTAAAAGTGGAGGATTTGGGGTTAAAATGATGTAGAGTGGGCGTGGCAAGGGTCTGGGTGTGGCCGCGGGGGCGTGGTCACCGTGGGTGTGGTCCTGGGGGGTGTGGTGTCCATTTGGGGTGCAATAAACGAGGGTGAATTTAGGCTAAAGTGGCAGATTTGGGGTTAAAATGGTGTGGGGTGGGCGTGGCCTGATGGTTGGTGGGCGTGGTCACTGTGGGTGTGGTCCTGGGGGCGTAGCATCTGTTTGGGGTGGGGTTAATGAGGGAGAATTGGGGTAAAAGTGTTGGATTTGGGATTAAAATGATGTGGAGTGGGCGGGCCTACCTCGAGGTGGGCGTGGCCTGGGGGGCTGGGTGTGGTCGCGGGGGGCGTGGTCACTGTGGGTGTGGTCCTGGTTGGTGTGGTGTCAGATGGGGGTGGGGCTGATGGGGGAGAATTTGGGTAAAAGTGGCGGATTTGGGGTTAAAATTATGTGGGGTGGGCGTGGCTAGGGTCTGGGTGTGGTCCTGGGGGGCGTGGTCACCGTGGGTGTGGTCCTGGGGGGTGTGGTGTCCATTTGGGGTGCAATAAACGAGGGTGAATTTAGGCTAAAGGGGCGGATTTGGGGTTAAAATGGTGTGGCGTGGGCGTGGCCTGATGGTTGGTGGGCGTGGTCACTGTGGGTGTGGTCCTGGGGGGTGTGGTGTCTGTTTGGGGTGGGGTTAATGCGGGACAATTGGGGTAAAAGTGGCGGATTTGGGGTTAAATTGATGGAGAGTGGGTGTGCCCTACCTCGATGTGGGCGTGGCCATTGTCTGGGTGTGGTCACGTGGGCGTGGTCACTGTGGGTGTGGTCCTGGCGGCATAGCATCAGTTTGGGGTGAGGTTAAGGAGGGAGAATTTTGGTAAAAGTGGCGGATTTGGGGTTAAAATGATGTAGAGTGGGCTTGGCAAGGGTCTGGGTGTGGCCGCGGGGGCGTGGTCACCGTGGGTGTGGTCCTGGGGGGCGTGGTCACCGTGGGTGTGGTCCTGGGGGGTGTGGTGTCCATTTGGGGTGCGATAAACGAGGGTGTATTTAGGCTAAAGTGGCAGATTTGGGGTTAAAATGGTATGGGGTGGGCGTGGCCTGATGGCTGGTGGGCGTGGTCACTGTGGGTGTGGTCCTGGGGGCGTAGCATCAGTTTGGGGTGGGGTTGATGAGGGAGAATTTGGGTAAAAGTGGCGGATTTGGGGTTAAAATGATGTAGAGTGGGCGTGGACAGGGGGTGGGTGTGGTCACGTGGGCGTGGTCACTGTGGGTGTGGTCCTGGGGGCGTAGCATCAGTTTGGGGTGGGGTTGATGAGGGAGAATTGGGGTAAAAGTGGCGGATTTGGGGTTAAAATGGTGTGGGGTGGGCGTGGCCTGATGATTGGTGGGCGTGGTCACTGTGGGTGTGGTCCTGGTGGGTGTGGTGTCAGATGGGGGTGGGGCTGATGGGGGAGAATTTGGGTAAAAGTGACGGCTTTGGGGTTAAAATGACGTGGGGTGGGCGTGGCCAGGGTCTGGGTGTGGTCCTGGGGGGCGTGGTCACCGTGGGTGTGGTCCTGGGGGCGTAGCATCCGTTTTGGGTGGGGTTGATGGGGGAGAATTGGGGTAAAAATGGCAGATTTGGGGTTAAAATGATGGACAGTGGGCGTGCCCTACCTCGAGGTGGGTGTGGTCAGGGTCTGGGTGTGGTCACGGGGGCGTGGTCACTGTGGGTGTGGTCCTGGGGGCGTGGCATGAATTCAGGGCGGGGTTAATGAGGGAGAATTGGGGTAAAAGTGGCGGATTTGGGGTTAAATTGATGTGGGGCGTTTCCAGGGTCTGGGTGTGGTCCTGGGGGCGTGGTCGCAGTGGGTGTGGCTCTTGGGTGGGTGGGGCCAAGGGGTGGGCGTGGTCTCATTTTGGGGAGGCGACAAGGCGACAGAATTTGGGTAAAAATGGCAAATTCGGGGCTTAAAATGCCGCCAAGTGGGCGTGGTCTCTCTGTGGGCGTGGTCACCTAGTGGGAGTGGCTTGGATTGGCGGGGGGGCGTGGTGGGAATTTGGGGAGGGGCCAAAAGGGGAAATTTGGATAACAGAGGGGCGGGGTTTGTGTTGGGAGAAAGGGGGCGTCATCATAAAGAGGGCGTGGCATTATTGGGCGTGGCCCGCGGGGTGGGCGTGGCCTAATCCAGTTAAGGGTGTGTCCTTATGGGATGGGCGTGGCTTATGTAGCATCTGGGGTGTGACCTGATGAGTGGGCGTGGCTTAGGACAGGTGTAGTGTGTTTCCCATGGGGTGGGCGTGGTCAGGGCAGGGTGGGGGCGTGTCCCCCCGTTGTGGGGGGCGTGGCCCGGTGCTGACCCCGCCCCCAGTTCCGGTACAAGACCCGGGTGTACAAACAAACCAACCTGGACGAGAAACAACTGGCCAAGCTGCACACCAAGGTGGGTGGGACACGCCCCCCGCCCCGCGGCCACGCCCCCTCCGCCTCCCGGCCACGCCCCTCTGCTCATTGACCGCGCCCCCCCATTCCCCAAACACGCCCATCTTGTGTTATAGCCACGCCCCTTTTCACCAGCGACTCATGCAGCTGCGGTCACGCCCCCTGCATCCATGGCCACACCCTCTGCTCATTGACCACGCCCCCCAACCGCCTGAATGCCTGGACACGCCTACTTCCCCCTAGACCACGCCCCTTTGTGTCGGCCACACCCCTCTGCCCATTGGCCACGCCCTCCACCCTACTCCATGGCCACACCCCCTGCACTTTGGCCACGCCCTTTCTTCTCAACAAGTCTCCTGGCCACGCCCCTCTCAGTGGCCACGCCCCTTGGTTAATGACCTCCCCACCCTGGCCACGCCCCGTTGTGCACGGGCCCCACAATGGCTCCGCCCCTTTTCCTTTTGGCCACGCCCCTTCCCCTGGCCACACCCCTCACCTCTGAGGCCACACCCCCAGCCTGCATGGCCACGCCCCACCCCCAGGTGTCACCAAGTGTCCCCCAGGGCTCCTGGGTGTCCCCAAATGTCCCCAAGTGCCCCCTGTGTCCCCTCCTGTCCACAATGTCCCCAAAATGTCCCCAGATGTCCCCAATGTCCCCAATGTCCCCAATGTCCCCAGTGTCCCCAATGTCCCCAATGTCCCCTCCTTTCCCCAATGTCTCCAATGTCCCCTCCTATCCCCAATGTCCCCGATGTCCCCAGTGTCCCCAGTGTCCCCTCTCGTGTCCCCGGTGTCCCCAATGTCCCCAAGTGTCCCCAGTGTCCCCAATGTCCCCAGTGTCCCCTCCTGTCCCCTCCTGTCCCCTATTTCCTTGATGTCCCCAGTGTCCCCTCCTCTCCCCAATGTCCCCAATGTCCCCGATGTCCCCAGTGTCCCCAGTGTCCCCAATGTCCCCGATGTCCCCAGTGTCCCCAGTGTCCCCGGTGTCCCCGGTGTCTCCGGTGTCCCCAATGTCCCCTCTGGTGTCCCCAATGTCCCCTCCGGTGTCCCCAGACGGGGCTGCGGAAGTTTCTGGATTACGTCCAGCACGGCTCGGCCGAGAAGGTGGCGCGGCTGCTGGAGCGGGGGCTGGACCCCAACTACCACGACTCCGACTCGGGGGGTGAGCCCCAAAATCCCCCAAAATCGGCCCAAAATCACCCCAAAATCACCCCAAAAATTACCCCAAAATCACCCCAAAATCGGCCCAAAATCAGCCCAAAAATCAGCCCAAAATCGGCCCAAAATCACCCCAAAAATTACCCCAAAATCACCCCAAAATCACCCCAAAAATCATCTCAAAATCGGCCCAAAATCACCCCAAAATCACCCCAAAAATTCCCCATCTACCACGACTCCGACTCAGGGGGTGAGCCACAAAATCCCCAAAATCAGCCCAAAAATCACCCCAAAAATCACCCCAAAATCACCCCAAAAATTCCCCATCTACCACGACTCCGATTCAGGGGGTGAGCCCCAAAATCCCCCCAAATCACCCCAAAATCACCCCAAAATCACCCCCAAAATCACCCCAAAAATTACCCCAAAATCGGCCCAAAATCAGCCCAAAATCACCCCAAAAATTACCGCAAAAAATCACCCCAAAAAATACCCAACTACCACGACTCCGACTCGGGGGGTGAGCCCCAAAATCCCCCAAATCACCCCAAAACTGGCCCAAAATCACCCCCAAAATCACCCCAAAAATCACCCCAAAATTGGCCCAAAATCTGCCCAAAAATCAGCCCAAAATCGGCCCAAAATCACCCCAAAAATTACCCCAAAATCACCCCAAAATCACCCCAAAAATCATCTCAAAATCACCTCAAAATCACCCCAAAATCACCCCAAAATCACCCCAAAATCACCCCAAAAATTCCCCATCTACCACGACTCCGACTCAGGGGGTGAGCCACAAAATCCCCAGAATCAGCCCAAAAATCACCCCAAAAATCACCCCAAAATCACCCCAAAAATTCCCCATCTACCACGACTCCGATTCAGGGGGTGAGCCCCAAAATCCCCCCAAATCACCCCAAAATCACCCCAAAATCACCCCAAAATCACCCCAAAAATCACCTCAAAATCGGCCCAAATTCAGCCCAAAATCAGCCCAAAATCACCCCAAAAATTACCACAAAATCACCCCAAAATCACCCCAAAAATCATCTCAAAATCACCTCAAAATCACCCCAAAATCAGCCCAAAATCAGCCCAAAATCACCCCAAAAATTCCCCATCTACCACGACTCCGACTCAGGGGGTGAGCCACAAAATCCCCAAAATCAGCCCAAAAATCACCCCAAAAATCACCCCAAAATCACCCCAAAAATTCCCCATCTACCACGACTCCGATTCAGGGGGTGAGCCCCAAAATCCCCCCAAATCACCCCAAAATTACCCCAAAATCACCCCCAAAATCACCCCAAAAATCATCTGAAAATCACCCCAAAATCGGCCCAAAATCAGCCCAAAATCACCCCAAAAATTACCCCAAAATCACCCCAAAATCAGCCCAAAATCACCCCAAAAATTACCCCAAAATCAGCCCAAAATCAGCCAAAAATTACCGCAAAAAATCACCCCAAAAATTCCCCATCTACCACGACTCGGACTCAGGGGGTGAGCCCCAAAATCCCCAAAATCAGCCCAAAAATCACCCCAAAAATCACCCCAAAAATCACCTCAAAATCGGCCCAAAATCAGCCCAAAATCACCCCAAAATCACCCCAAAAATTACCCCAAAATCACCCCAAAATCAGCCCAAAATCACCCCAAAAATTACCGCAAAAAATCACCCCAAAAAATACCCAACTACCACGACTCCGATTCAGGGGGTGAGCCCCAAAATCCCCCCAAATCACCCCAAAATCACCCCAAAATCACCCCAAAATCACCCCAAAAATCACCTCAAAATCGGCCCAAAATCAGCCCAAAATCAGCCCAAAATCACCCCAAAATCACCCCAAAAATTACCCCAAAATCACCCCAAAATCAGCCCAAAATCAGCCCAAAAATTACCGCAAAAAATCACCCCAAAAAATACCCAACTACCACGACTCCGACTCGGGGGGTGAGCCCCAAAATCAGCCCCAAAATCCCCTGAAATCACCCCAAAATCACCCCAAAAATTGCCCCCAAATCAGCCCAAAATCACCTCAAAAAATACCCAACTACCACGACTCCGACTCGGGGGGTGAGCCCCAAAATCAGCCCCAAAATCCCACGAAATCACCTTAAAAAGCACCCCAAAATCACCCCAAAATCACCCCAAAAATTACCCCAAAATCACCCCAAAATCAGCCCAAAATCAGCCCAAAATCACCCCAAAAATTACCCCAAAATCACCCCAAAATCAGCCCAAAATCACCCCAAAAATTACCCCAAAATCACCCCAAAATTCACCCCAAAATCAGCCCAACATGCCCCAAAATCACCTCAAAAATTACCCCAAAATCAACCCAAAATCCCCCAAAATCACCTCAAAAATCACCCCAAAAATAACCCCAAAATCACCTCAAAATCACCCCAAAAATTACCCCCAAAATTACCCCAAAATCACCCCAAAATCCCCCCAAAAATCTGGCCAAACCTCCCCCCCCTCCCCCGGGACCTCAAAATCCTTGGGGACACCTGCAATGTTCCCAGGTCCCCCCAAATGTCCCCAATGTCCCCAAATCCCCCAATGTCCCCAATGTCCCCAAATCCCCCCAATGTCCCCAAATCCCCCTGACGTCCCTGATGTCCCCATTGTCCCCAAATGTCCCCGATGTCCCCAGTGTCCCCAACTCCCCTGATGTCCCCAATGTCCCCAATGTCCCCGACAGCTCCAATGTCCCCAGTGTCCCCAAATCCCCCTCACGTCCCCAATGCCCCTAATGTCCCCAATGTCCCCAAATCCCCCCGATGTCCCCAATGTCCCCGAGATGCCGCTGATGCTGGCGGCGCAGCGCGAGGGCCCGGCTGAGGCGGAGCCTCAGTGTCTCCAATGTCCCCAATGTCCCAAATGTCCCCAATGTCCCCGACACCTCCAATGTCCCCAAATACATCTGACGTCCGTGATGTCCCCATTGTCCCCAATGTCCCCGACACCTCCAATATCCCCAATGTCCCCAAATCCTCCTGAAGTCCCTGATGTTCCCAATGTCCCCAATGCCCCCAATGTCCCTGCCACCTCCAATGTCCCCAAATCTCCCCGCTGTCCCCGATGTCCCCAGTGTCACCAAATCCCCCCAATGTCCCCATTGTCCCCAATGCCCCCGCTGTCCCCGATGTCCCTGATGTCCCCGATGTCCCCAGTGTCCCCGCTGTCCACAGAGGCGCCGCTGACGCTGGCGGCGCAGCGCGAGGGCCCGACTGAGGTGGAGCCTCAGCGTCCCCAACGTCCCCAATGTCCCAAATGTCCCCAAATACCCCTGATGTCCCTGATGTCCCCAAATCCCCCCGATGTCCCCGATGTCCCCGCTGTCCCCAGAGACGCCGCTGACGCTGGCGGCGCAGCGCGAGGGCCCGGCGGAGGTGGAGCCTCAGCGTCCCCAATGCCCCCAATGTCCCAAATGTCCCCAAATCCCCCTGATGTCCCTGATGTCCCCAATGTCCCCAATATCCCCGACACCTCCAATGTCCCCAATGTCCCCAAATCCTCCTGAAGTCCCTGATGTTCCCAATGTCCCCATGCCCCCAATGTCCCCAATGTCCCCAAATACCCCTGACATCCCTGATGTTCCCAATGTCCCTGATGTCCCCGATGTCCCCAATGCCCCCAAATCTCCCCATTGTCCCCGACACCTCCAGTGTCCCCAATGTCCCCAAATCCTCCTGACGTCCCTGATGTCCCCAATGCCCCCAATGTCCCCAATGCCCCCAAAGTCCCCAAATCCCCCCGATGTCCCCGATGTCCCCAATGTCCCAAATGTCCCCAAATCCCCCCGCTGTCCCCAATGCCCCCGATGTCCCCAAATCCCCCCAATGTCCCCAAATCCCCCCGATGTCCCCGCTGTCCCCGCTGTCCCCAGAGGCGCCGCTGACGCTGGCGGCGCAGCGCGAGGGCCCGGCTGAGGTGGAGCCTCAGCGTCCCCAACGCCCCCAATGTCCCAAATGTCCCCAAATCCCCCTGATGTCCCTGATGTCCCCAATGTCCCAAATGTCCCCAATGTCCCAAATGTCCCCAATGTCCCCGACACCTCCAATGTCCCCAAATACATCTGACGTCCGTGATGTCCCCATTGTCCCCAATGTCCCCGACACCTCCAATGTCCCCAATGTCCCCAAATCCTCCTGAAGTCCCTGATGTCCCCAATGTCCCCAATGTCCCCAAATACCCCTGACATCCCTGATGTTCCCAATGTCCCTGATGTCCCCGATGTCCCCAATGCCCCCAAATCTCCCCATTGTCCCCGACACCTCCAGTGTCCCCAATGTCCCCAAATCCTCCTGACGTCCCTGATGTCCCCAATGTCCCCAATGTCCCCAGTGTCCCCAAATCCTCCTGACATCCATGATGTCCCCAATGCCTCCAATGTCCCCAAATCCCCCCGATGTCCCCGCTGTCCCCGCTGTCCCCAGAGACGCCGCTGACGCTGGCGGCGCAGCGCGAGGGCCCGGCGGAGGTGGAGCCTCAGTGTCCCCAACGCCCCCAATGTCCCAAATGTCCCCAAATCCCCCTGATGTCCCTGATGTCCCCAATGTCCCCAATGTCCCCGACACCTCCAATGTCCCCAGTGTCCCCAAATCCTCCTGACATCCATGATGTCCCCAATGCCTCCAATGTCCCCAAATCCCCCTGATGTCCCCGCTGTCCCCAATGTCCCCAATGTCCCCAAATCCCCCTGATGTCCCCGCTGTCCCCAATGTCCCCAATGTCCCCAAATCCCCCTGATGTCCCCGATGTCCCCAATGTCCCCAAATCCCCCCGATGTCCCCGCTGTCCCCAGAGACGCCGCTGACGCTGGCGGCGCAGCGCGAGGGGCCGGCGGAGGTGGAGCCTCAGTGTCCCCAACGTCCCCAATGTCCCAAATGTCCCCAATGTCCCCGACACCTCCAATGTCCCCAATGTTCCCAAATACCCCTGACATCCCTGATGTCCCCAATGTCCCCAAATCCTCCTGACATCCCTGATGCCCTCAATGCCCTCAATGTCCCCAATGCCCCCAATGCCCCCGATGTCCCCAAATCCCCCCGATGTCCCCGATGTCCCCGCTGTCCCCAGAGACGCCGCTGACGCTGGCGGCGCAGCGCGAGGGCCCGGCGGAGGTGGAGATCATCCGCCTGCTGTGCCTGGGCGGCGCGCACCTGGACTTCCGCGCCCGCGACGGAGCCACCGCGCTGCACCGCGCCGTCTGCACGCGGCGCTACCCCGCCCTGCTGGTGAGCACCTGGGGACACCTGGGGACACCTGGGGACACATAGAGACACCTGGGGACACACCTGGGACACCTGGGGACACCTGGGGACACCTGGGGACACCTGGGGACACGGGGGTGGCACAGGGAGGGCGCTGCACCGCGCCGTCTGCACGCGGCGCTACCCCGCCCTGCTGGTGAGCACCTGGGGACACCTGGGGACACCTGGGGACAGTCACAGACACACCTGGAGACAGTCACAGACACACCTGGGGACAGCTGGGGACAGCTGGGGACACCTGGGGACACACAGGGACACCTGGGGACACATAGAGACACCTGGGGACACACCTGGGGACACATAGAGACACCTGGGGACACACCTGGGGACACACCTGGGGACACCTGGGGACACACCTGGGACACCTGGGGACACACCTGGGGACACCTGGGGACACCTGGGGACACGGGGGTGGCACAGGGAGGGCGCTGCACCGCGCCGTCTGCACGCGGCGCTACCCCGCCCTGCTGGTGAGCACCTGGGGACACACCTGGGGACACCTGGGGACAGTCACAGACACACCTGGGGACACCTGGGGACACCTGGGGACAGCTGGGGACACCTGGGGACACGGGGGTGGCACAGGGAGGGCGCTGCACCGCGCCGTCTGCACGCGGCGCTACCCCGCCCTGCTGGTGAGCACCTGGGGACACCTGGGGACACCTGGGGACACCTGGGGACACATAGAGACACCTGGGGACACACCTGGGGACACATAGAGACACCTGGGGACAGTCACAGACACACCTGGAGACAGTCACAGACACACCTGGGGACACCTGGGGACACCTGGGGACACATGGGGACACACCTGGGGACACCTGGGGACACATAGAGACACCTGGGGACACACCTGGGGACACCTGGGGACACATGGGGACACACCTGGGGACACCTGGGGACATCTGTGACAGCTGGGGACACACCTGGGACACCTGGGGACACCTGGGGACACACCTGGGGACACCTGGGGACACATAGAGACACCTGGGGACACACCTGGGGACACCTGGGGACACCTGGGGACACCTGGGGACACATAGAGACACCTGGGGACACACCTGGGGACACCTGGGGACAGCTGGGGACACACAGGGACACATGGGGACACCTGGGGACACCTGGGGACACCTGGGGACACGGGGTGGCACAGGGAGGGCGCTGCACCGCGCCGTCTGCACGCGGCGCTACCCTGCCCTGCTGGTGAGCACCTGGGGACACCTGGGGACACCTGGGGACACCTGGGGACACATAGAGACACCTGGGGACACACCTGGGGACACATAGAGACACCTGGGGACAGTCACAGACACACCTGGAGACAGTCACAGACACACCTGGGGACACCTGGGGACACCTGGGGACACCTGGGGACACACCGGGGACACCTGGGGACACGGGGTGGCACAGGCAGGGCGCTGCACCGCGCCGTCTGCACGCGGCGCTACCCCGCCCTGCTGGTGAGCACCTGGGGACACCTGGGGACACCTGGGGACAGTCACAGACACACCTGGGGACACCTGGGGACACCTGGGGACACACCTGGGCACACCTGGGGACACACAGGGACAGCTGGGGACACACCTGGGGACACACCTGGGGACACCTGGGGACACATAGAGACACCTGGGGACACACCTGGGGACACCTGGGGACAGCTGGGGACACACAGGGACACATGGGGACACCTGGGGACACCTGGGGACACCTGGGGACACGGGGTGGCACAGGGAGGGCGCTGCACCGCGCCGTCTGCACGCGGCGCTACCCTGCCCTGCTGGTGAGCACCTGGGGACACCTGGGGACACCTGGGGACAGTCACAGACACACCTGGGGACACCTGGGGACACCTGGGGACACACCTGGGCACACCTGGGGACACACAGGGACAGCTGGGGACACACCTGGGGACACACCTGGGACACCTGGGGACACCTGGGACACCTGTGACACACAGACACACCTGGGGACACCTGGGGACAGTCACAGACACACCTGGGGACACCTGGGGACACACGGGGACACCTGGGGACACCTGGGGACACCTGTGACAGCTGGGGACACCTGGGGACACACCTGGCACACCTGGGGACAGCTGGGGACACCTGAGGCCATCCATGGGACACTTGGGGACACCTGAGTGTCACCATGTCACCCGCAGGTGCTGCTGGACCTGGGGGGGGTCCCCAAATAAAGGGGGTGACACCCGGGGGTGCCATGGAGGGGTCTGGGGGTGTCACCCGGGGGTCCCAAGGGTGTCCCCAGGGGGTCCCAAGGGTGTCCCCGTGTCCCCTGCAGGCGCTGCTGGACCTGGGGGGGGGGGGGTCCCCAAATAAAGGGACAAGTGGGGGTGACACCCCTGTGGGTCCCGTGGGTGCCATGGGGGGGGTTTGGGGATGTCACCCGGGGGTCCCAAGGGTGTCCCCAGGGGGTCCCAACAGTGTCCCCGTGCCCCCCGCAGGCGCTCCTGGACCTGGGGGGTCCCCAAATAAAGGGGGTGACACCCGTGGGTGCCATGGAGGGGTCTTGGGGTGCCATGGGGGGGTCTGGGGGTGTCACCCGGGGGTCCCAAGGGTGTCCCCGTGTCCCCCGCAGGCGCTGCTGGACCTGGGCGGGTCCCCGAACTACAAGGACCGGCGGGGCCTGACGCCGCTGTACCACACGGCCATGGTGGGCGGCGACCCGCGGTGCTGCGAGCTGCTGCTCTACAACCGCGCGCACATCGGCACGGCCGACGAGAACGGCTGGCAGGAGATCCACCAGGTGACACCCGGGTCACTGTCATTGTCACATTGTCACCTTGTCACCGTGTCACTGTGTCACTGTGTGACCCCGTTATCCCATCCCTGTGTCCCTGTGTCACCATGTCACATCGGCACGGCCGACGAGAACGGCTGGCAGGAGATCCACCAGGTGACACCCGTGCCATTGTCATTGTCACATTGTCACATTGTCACCTTGTCACCGTGTCACTGTGTCACTGTGTGACCCCGTTATCCCATCATCACCCCATCCCTGTGTCCCTGTGTCCCTGTGTCCCTGTGTCCCTGTGTCACTGTGTCACCCTGTCCCTGTGTCACTGTGTGCCTGTGTCACATCGGCACGGCCGACGAGAATGGCTGGCAGGAGATCCACCAGGTGACACCCGGGACACTGTCATTGTCACCTGTCACTGTGTCACCGTGTCACCGTGTCACTGTGTCACCCCGTTATCCCATCACTGTGTCCCTGTGTCCCTGTGTCCCTGTGTCACTGTGTCCCTGTGTCACATCGGCACGGCCGACGAGAACGGCTGGCAGGAGATCCACCAGGTGACACCCGTGCCATTGTCATTGTCACCTGGCACTGTATCACTGTGTCACCGTGTCACAGTGTCACCCCATTATCCCATCCCTGTGTCCCTGTG
>NW_024037447.1:1448575-1479613 GCF_015832195.1 Motacilla alba alba
CATTTTCGGGATGTTTTTGAGGTACTCACAGGATATTTCCCAGATATTTCTGGGGTATTTTTGGGATACTTATGGAATTTTTTGGGGAGCGGGGTTTTGGGGTATTTTTGGCGTAATTTCAGGGTATTTTTGGGGCTGGTTTTGGGGTGGTTTTGGGGTATTTTTGGGGTGTTTTTGGGGCAGTTTTTGGGGCGGTTTTGGGGGTAATTTCAGGGTGGTTTTGGGGTTTTTCTGGGGAGGTTTTTGGATATTATTGGGGTGTTTTTGGGGTGGTTTTTGGGGTAATTTCAGGGTGGTTTTGGGGCATTTTTGGGGTGGTTTTAAGGTGGTTTTGGGGGTGTTTTTGGGGTAATTTCAGGGTGGTTTTGGGGTTCCTCTCACGTTCTTGGCCCGGAACAGGGGCTCCTGGGGCCGCTGCAGGTCCCACACCTTGAGCGCGTTCTCCTTGCCCCCCGTCCCCACCAGGTGCGGCCGCGTCGGGTCCTGGCGCATGCGGCACAGCCCCGGCCCCGCCTGCAGCTCCTGCAGGGGCTGGGGGCACAGGGGTCACCCCGAAATCCCCCAAAACCACCCCGAACCCCGCTCAAAACCCCTATTAAAAAAACCCAAAAGATCTGCCCAAAATCCCCTAAAAATCCCCCCAAAATCCCCAATTCCGGCCCAACCCCGGCCCCGCCTGCAGCTCCTACAGGGGCTGGGATTGGGGCACCCCAAAATCCCCCCCAAAAAACCCCAGACCCTGCTCAAAACCCCCATTAAAAAAAACCCCAAAAATCTGCCCAAAATCCCCCCCCAAAAAAACCCCAACCCCCCCCCCAGACCCTGCTCAAAACCCCCCCAAAAAAAAACCCCCAAACATCTGCCCCAAACCCCCCAGGACCCCAAACCCGCCCCAAGCCCTGCTCAAACCCCCCCCAAAACCCCCAAAATCTCCAGGAAAACCCCAAAAATCCCCAATTTTGGCACATCTGGCCCCACCCGCTGATCCCCAAATTGGGGAGGGGTCTCGGGGTGACCCCAAACCCCCCCAAAGCCCCCCAAACCCCCCCTCACCTCCTCGGCCTCGTGCTGCCCCCAGACCCGAACCAGCCCCGACTCCACCGCGGTGACCACCGAGCTGGGGGGGCAGGGGGGTCAGGGGGGGCTTGGGGACCCCCCCGAGAGCCCCCAAACCCCTCAGGAAGCCCCCCAGACCCCCCCCGGATCCTCCGGGACCCCCCCAGACCTCCGGAACCCCGAGACCCCTCCCAGGAGCCCCCCCAGAACCCCCCAAAATCCCTGGAACCCCCCAGACCCCTCCCCACAGACCCTGCAGGGACCTCCTGGAAGCCCCCAGACCCCTCAAAACCCCCCAAGACCCTCCTGAGACCCCTGAAACCCCCCTGGGACCTCCCCAGGAGCCCTCAAACCCCCCCCAGGACCCCCAGACCCCTCCCGAAAGACCCTTCAGAGACCCCAGGACCCCTTAAGACCCCCCAATATCCCCTCTAGGACCCCTCCCAAGGCCCCCAGACCCCCCAGGACCCCCCAAAAGCCCCCAGGACCCCCCAGCCCCCCTCTAGGACCCCCCCCAGCGCCCCCGGGACCCCCCCGTTACCCGCCGAGCAGGCCGAGGCCGCAGAAGGCGCCGTCCCCCCCCCGGGCAGCGCCGCCCCCCGGTGAACTCCCCCCTCTCGGTGCTGAAGAGGCTCAGGGAGCGATCCAGGGACCCCACCAGCACCTGGGGGACACGGGGGGGGGGGTCAGGACACCCCAAGGACCCTCCCCAGGGCCCCCCCGGGACCCCCGACTCACCTGGCTCTGGGCGGGGTCCCCCCAGGTGAGCGCCGAGACCCCCCGGGCGCGGCTCAGCCCCTCCCCCCCCGCGTGGTTCCAGGCCTGGCGGCGCTGCAGGTTCACCCCTGGGGGGGGAGACTCAGGAGAGCCCCCCGGGACCCCCCAACACCGACAGGGCCCCCCCAAACCGACAGGACCCTCTCCGGGACCCCCCAAAACAGACAGGACCCCCCCAAAACCACCACGACCCATCCGAGACCCCCCAAAACCACCAGAAACCCCCTCAGGACTCCCTCTAAAGCCGCCCGAAGCCTCCCCGGAACCCCCAAAATTCCTCCCCTGCCCCCCCCCCGGGACCCACCCCGTCCCAAAACCGCCAGGACCCGCCCCCCCAAGACTTCCAGGACCACCCCGAGCGTCCCAAGGTCCCCGCGGGACCTCCCGCGACCCCCAAAGTCCCCCCCAAACCCCCGGGGCCTTCCCAGACACCCCCGGGACCCCCCAAAAGCCCCTCCCGGTCCCCCGGAACTCCCTCGGAACCCCCCCGGATCCCCCCGAGGGCTCTCCCCGACCCCCCCGGGCCCTTCGGGACCCCCTCGGGACCCCTCCCCACCTTTGAGGGCTCCGGTCTCGGCCCCCACCCAAACGTGGCACAACCGCGTGGGCGCCGCCATCTTGGGAGCCCTCCCGACCCTTCCGGCGCGGGAGCCGCGAGCGCGGCGGGAACGTTCCGGATAGGAAAGTTCCGGGGAGCTCCCGCCACCCCCCACGCGGATGCTCATTAGCATAACCCCGCCCCTCGCGCGGGCTCCCGGCACTCTTTGCGCTGCGCTCATTTGCATGCCCCCGCCCCCCGTGGGCGTGGCCGGCCCCGCCATGGCGGAGCGGGAGGAGCGCCGGTTCGTGGAGCTGCCCCGGGACTCGGTGCGGCTCATGGCCGAGAGCGCCGGCGTCGAGCTCAGCGACGAGGTGGCGGCGCTGCTGGCCGAGGACGTGTGCTACCGGCTGCGGGAGGCCACGCAGGTACCGGGGGCACCGGGGCTACCGGGGGGGACCGGGGTTACCGGGGAGACTCGCGGGCACTCCCGGCCCCGCTCCCGCTGCTGCTCCCGCTGCCGCCCAGCGGTTCCGGTGCCGTCCCGGGAGCGGTTCCCCGGTGCTGTAGCCAGCGCCGGTCTCGGTGTCGCTCTTGGTGACGCTCCCGTTCCCTTTTCCCTGATCCCATCCCTGTTCCTGATCCCGGTGCTGATCCCGGTCCCATTCCCATTTTCCGCATTCCCGATCCCATTTCCCCGTTCCTGGTGCTGATCCAATTTCCGTTCCCGTTCCCATCCCCGTTCCCATTCCTTTCCCCCATTCCTGTCCCCGTTCCCATTTCTCTGTCCCTGTTTTCCCGTTCCCCCATTCCCATTCCCTCGTTCCCATTTCCGCGTTCCCATTCCCATTTCCATTCCCCCATTCCCGTTCCTGTTTTTCCCATTCCCATTCCCCCGTTCCCATTCCCGTTCCCGTTCCCCCATTTCCCCATCTCCGTTCCCATTGTTCCCGTTCCCCCATTCCCGTTCCCCTGTCCCCATTCCCGTTGTCCCCGTTCCCATTCCCGTTGTCCCCGTTCCCATTCCCGTGCCCATTCTCATATCCATGTCCCCATTCCCATTCCCATTGTCCCCGTTCCCGTTCCCATATCCATGTCCCCGTTCCCCCCATTCCCCCTGTTCCCCCCACTGTCCCTGTTGTCCCCGCTGTCCCCGTTCCCGTGCCCATATCCGTGTCCCCGTTGTCCCCGTTCCCAGAACAGCTCGCAGTTCCTCAAGCACACGCGCCGGCGCCGCCTCACCGTGGAGGATTTCAACCGAGCGCTGCGCTGGAGCAACGTCGAGGTGGGGACAGCGGGGACACGGGGGGGACAGGAGACATTGGGGACAGCGGGGACATGGGGGGACACTGGGGACACCACAGACAGTGCGGGGACAGCAGGGACACGGGGGGACACTGGGGACACCACAGACAGTGGGGGGACAGCAGGGACGCTGGGGGGACCGGGAGGGCTGAGTCTGGGGACGTTGGTGGCACTGGGGCTGTGCCCAATCCCTGCAGTGTCCCCAAATCCCCAGGGGGTGTCCCTGAGTGTCCCCCAATATCCCTGATATCCCAAACGTCCCCTGGCTGTCCCCAGGCCGTGTGTGGCTGCGGCTCGCAGGGCTCTGTCCCCAATGTCCCCAGTGATGTCCCCAGTGATGTCCCCAGTGTCCCCTCACTGTCCCCGCTGTCCCCAGGCCGTGTGTGGCTGCGGCTCGCAGGACTCGCTCCCGTTCCGGCCGCTCCGGGACTCGGATTTGTTCTTCCCCGAGGACCGCGAGGTGAACCTGCTGGAGCTGGCGCTGGCCACCAACATCCCCAAGGGCTGCGCCGAGACCGCCGTCAGAGGTGGCACCCCGAAACCTCCCTGAGACCCTGAAATGTCCCTGGCACCCCGAAACGTCCCCTGCCCCAAAATGTCCCCTGCCCCAAAATCATCCTGGGAGCCCCAAGGGCTGCGCCGAGACCGCCGTCAGAGGTAGCACCCCAAAAATGTCCTGGGAACCCCAAATTATCCTTGGGAACCCCAAAATCACACCCGGGACCCCAAAACGTCCCCTGGGAATCTCAAAATCACCCCTGGGACCCCGGAACCCCAAAAATGTCCCCTGCAACCCTCAAATCTCCTCCTGGGACCCCCACATTTCTCCCCCTGGGACCCCCAAATTTCTCCCTGGGACCCCCCAGCCCTCCCAGGCGGGTTGGGGGTCTCAGCCCCCCTCTCCTGCAGTGCACGTGTCCTACCTGGATGGCAAAGGGAACCTGGAGCCGCAGGGAGCAGGTGAGGAACGACCCCCCCAGACCCCCCAAACCCCCTGGAGCCCCTCCCAGATCCCCCCGGGATCCCCTGGGACCCCCCAAAACCTTCCAAACCCCTTCAAAAACCCTCCAGGACCCCCGGAAATCCGCAAGACCTCTCCCCAGATCGCCCTCGCTCCTCATCCTATGACCCCCCAAAACCTCCAGGACCCCCCAGGACCCCCAAACTCACCCCAGATCCCCTGGAGACCCCCAAGATGCCCCCCAGAATCTCCAGAGCACCCCGAAATCCCCCAGACCCTTCCCCAGACCCCCTTTTCTCCTCATCCAAAGACCCCCCAGAGACCCCGGGACCCCCTGAAATCTCCTGGACCCCTCATCCCAAGCCCCCCCAGCCCCCCCCAGAGGGTTTTTATTTTCGGGGTGCCCCCGGCAGTGCCCAGCGCCGTCTCCTCGCTGAGCGATGACCTCCTCAAGTACTACCAGCACGTCACCCGCGCCGTGCTGGGCGACGACCCCCAGCTCATGAAGGTGGGTGGGGGGTCTGGGGACTCCCTGGGGGGCTGCTGCCCCGAGCCCCGAGCCCCCCGAGCCGGGCTGACCCCCCCGAGCCCCCCCAGGTGGCTCTGCAGGACCTCCAGAGCAACCCCAAGATCGCGGCGCTGCTGCCCTACTTCGTCTACGTGGTCAGCGGGGTGAGTTTGGGGGGTCCTGGGGGGGTTTGGGGTGAGTTTGGGGGGTCCTAGGGGGGGTCTGGGGTGAGTTTGGGGGTGCTGGGGGGGTTTGGTGTGAGTTTGGGGGGTCCTAGGGGGGGTCTGGGGTGAGTTTGGGGGGGTTCTGGGGGGGTTTGGGGTGAGTTTGGGAGTGCAGGGGGGGTTCTGGGGTGAGTTTGGGGGTCCTGGGGGGAGTTTGGAGTGAGTTTGGGGGTGCTGGGGGGGTTCTGGGGTGAGTTTGGGGTGAGTTTCTTGGGGTCATGGGGGTGTTTGGGGTGAGTTTTGAGGTATTGGAGGGGTTCGGGGGGGGGTTTGGTGAGTTTTGGCGTCTTGGGGGGCGTTTGGGGGGATCCTGGGGGGAGTCTGAGGCGAGTCTGGGGGACTCTGGGGGGAGTTTGGGGTGACTTTTGGAGGTCCTAAGAGAGTTCTGGGGGCCTGGGGTGAGTTTGTGAGCTCCTGGGGGGACTGTGATGTGAGTTCTTGAGGGCCTGGGGGTGTTCGGGGTGAGTTTTGGGGGCCCTGGGAGGGTCTGGGGTGATTTTGGGGGTGCTGGGAGGATCTGCAGTGGGTTTGGGGGGTCCTGGGGGAGGTTGGGGTTTGTTTTGGGGGTCCTGGGGGTCTCCAGAGGCTGCTGAAGGTTGCTGGGCTGGGCTGGGTTGGGCCGGGCTGTTCCGGGCCGTCCCTGGAGCCTCTCCGGGCTCTCCCTCCCGCCTGGCCCAGGTGAAATCCGTCAGCCACGACCTGGAGCAGCTGAGCCGGCTGCTGCACCTGGCGCGGAGCCTGCTGCAGAACCCCTTCCTGTGCCTGGGCTCCTACGTGGGCAGCCTGATGGGCTCGGTGCTCTACTGCGTGCTGGAGCCGCTGGCCGCCTCCATCAACCCCCTCAACGACCACTGGACGCTGCGCGACTACGCCGCCATGCTGCTGGGCCGCATCTTCTGGTGGGCTGGGGGCTCCCGGGAGGGGCTCCGGGGGCGTCCCGAGGGTCTCCCGGGGGCTCAGCGCCCGCCTGTGCCCGCAGGAGCCACGGGGAGCTGGTGAGGGGGCTCTACCAGCAGATCCTGCTCTCGCTCCAGAAGGTTCTGGCGGATCCCGTGCGGCCGCTCTGCTCCCACTACGGCGCCGTGGTGGGGCTGCACGCGCTGGGCTGGAAGGTTCGGGGGGGCTGCGGGGGGTTTGGGGGGGTTACGGGGTGTTCGGGGGGGTCTCGAGGGAGTCCTGAGGGGGTTTGGGGGGTCCTGAGAAGGTTTGAGGGGGCTGAGAGGTGTCCAGGGAGATCTGAAGGGGGTTTGGGGGGGGCTCCAGGGGGTTTAGGGGTTCCATGGGGGAATTTGGGGGTTCTCTGGGGGGGTTTTGGGGTTCAGGGGGGGGTTCCCAGACCGTGCCCCCCGTTTCCCAGGCAGTGGAGCGGGTGCTGTACCCCCACCTCCCCACGTACTGGCCCAACCTGCAGGCCGTGCTGGACGATTACTCCGTGTCCAACGCCCAGGTCAAGGCTGACGGCCACAAAGTCTACGGCGCCATCCTGGTGAGGCCGGGGGGGCTTTTTGGGGATTTGTGGGGGGGTCCCCCACCCCTTAACCCTCCCTTAGATCCCTCTGACCCGCCCCGTGTCCCCCAGGTGGCCGTGGAGCGGCTGCTGAAGGCCAAGGCTCAGCAAGCCCCGGGATTTGGGGGTCCCGAGGGGTCCCCCCGGCACAGCCCCCCCGGCCAGGACCCCCCCCCGGAGCTGGGCTTGGGCCGCCCGGTGTTACCGGGGGGCAGCGCCGCCGCTTCCTCCTCGTCCTCGTCCTCGTCCTCGTCGCCGCCGTCGCCGTCGCTGCGGGACATGTACCGCGAGCTCTACGACTTCTTCGGGGACAGCCTCGCCGCCCGCTTCGGCACCGGCGCCCCCGCCGAGCCGCCGAGCCCCCCGAGCGCGGCCGAGGGCGCCCGCAAGGAGCCCCCGGCCGAGGGAGCCGCCCGCAAAATGCCGCAGCTGACCAACGCCACGGTCAGCCCGAGGGACGAGGAGCCGCCCCCGCCGCGGCCCACGCCGCACCGAGCCCCGGGCCCGCCCGCCCGGGCCCCCCGCGGCACCCCCCGCACCCCCTCGGGGCACCGGCCCGGCGCTCGGGACGTGTTCCAGAAGTGCCGCTTCGCCCCGCGGGGCCCCCCCCGCTTCAGCTTCGTGATCGCGGGCCGCCAGACCGGGCGGCGCTGCCCCGGCAGGCGCTTCCAGACCAGCTTCCCGCCGCCCGCCGGCGCCGCGCTCGGCTCCCGCTACGCGCAGCGGCTGCCCATGATCGGCAGGACGGCGAGGGCCCCGCGGCGCTGGCCCCGCGCCGAGTACTCGCTGCTGCTGCTGCTCTGAGCCGCCGGAGCGACGGGACAGGGACAGGGAGCGGCCAATAAACGGGGCCCGGTGACAGCAAACGGGGGCCCGGTGACAGCACGGGGTGTGCGGTCCGTGCATGGCGTGGAGTGGCCAGTGGATGGTGTGGGGTCAGTGGTCAGTGTTGGGTGGTCAGTGCATGGCATGGGGTCAGTGCATGGCCCCAGTGGTCAGTGGATGGCGTGGGGTCAGTGGTCAGTGTTGGGTGGTCAGTGAGTGGCCGTAGTGGTCAGTGGATGGTGTGGGGTCAGTAAGTGGCCGTAGTGGTCAGTGGATGGTGTGGGGTCAGTGGTCAGTGTTGGGTGGTCAGTGGATGGCGTGGGGTCAGTGGTCAGTGTTGGGTGGTCAGTGGATGGCGTGGGGTCAGTGGTCAGTGTTGGGTGGTCAGTGTACGGCGTGGGGTCGGTGGTCAGTGTTGGGTGGTCAGTGCATGGCATGGGGTCAGTGCATGGCCCCAGTGGTCAGTGGATGGTGTGGGGTCAGTGGTCAGTGTTGGGTGGTCAGTGTTGGGTGGTCAGTGGATGGCGTGGGGTCAGTGCGTGGCCCCGGCGGTCACTCAGCGCCGCTCCCCGCACGATAAAATCCCATTTTTCCATTTCCTCCCCCGTTCCCTGTCCCGGTACCACTCCCGGCCAGGCTGCAGAACGGATTTTACTGGAAAAGCTCAGGATTTACAAAAGTCCCCCTTGCCCCCTGCCTCCCCCAGCCCAGGCGCTGCCGCACCATTTCGGGCAGAAAACTCCGCAAAAAGTGGAAAAACTCCTGGAAAAGCGGCGAGGGGGGGTCGGGCTGGAGCTGCAGCAGCATTTGGGGGTCCCGGCGCGACCCCCCCGGGCGGGCGCTGAGCTGGAAACGCAGCAGCGGCTCCGGGGGGGGCCCGGGAGGGGTCCCGGTGTCCCCTCGGACGATGGCCTCGGTCACGGCCCGCTCCAGCGCCAGGGTGGACCCCCCGAAATCCTGAGCCCCCCCGGGATCCTGAACCTCCCCTGAACCCCCCCCAAAATCCTGAACCCCCCCAGGAGCAGCGGGAGCCCCGAGATCCTGAACCCCCTCGGGATCCTGAGCCCCTCCGGGGTCCGGAGCCCCCCCAGGACCCTCAATCCCTTGAGCGCCCCGGTTCCCCTCGGTCTCCCCGGTCACCGGAGCAGCCCCGGAGCCCCCCCGGGGCCGGAGGCGGCGGCGGAGGCGGCGGCGGCCCCGCCACACCCGGTACCAGACGCAGCAGCTCCACCGGGAGGGACCCGCGGGGCCCCGGGGGCGCTTTGCGGGCGGGACCCCGGCCCCGTCCGGGACCCCCTCGGGGAGGCGACGCTTCGAGCCCGGCCCCGCTGTGCCCGCGTCCCCAGATTCCCCCCGGGACCCTCCTGTCCCCTCCTCCAGGTGACACTCGGCTCCCGGGAGCGGCTCCGAAGGATCTGGGAGCGGCTCCCCCTCATCCCCCGGTGCCCCAGATTCCCCCCGGGACCCTCCTGTCCCCCCCTCCAGGTGACATTCCGCTCCCGGGGGTGGCTCCGAAGGATCTGGGAGCGGCTCCCCCTCATCCCCCGCTGTCCCCGCGTCCCCGGATTCTCCCCGGGACTCTCCTGTCCCCCCCTCCAGGTGACATTCCGCTCCCGGGGGTGGCTCCCCCGGTGTCCCCGTGTCCCCAAAGCCCCGCTCGGGCTCGCAGCCGCAGCCCAGCACCTCCCTGAGCACGAAGCCCACGGCCGCGCACGCCTGGCGCTGCGGGACCCCGCCGCACCCCGCCGGGGGTCGCAGCGGGACCGGGATCAGGAATTTCTCCTCGGGATTCCCGGGATTCCCGGCCTGAAGCAGCCGCATGACGCCCCAGGGGCGGCCCCGGCGCGATCTCTGCAGGAACTCGGGGCCGCGGCACAGGCGGGCGGCGTCGCGACAGCAGCGCACGAATCGCGACACCGTGCGCGCCGTGACGTTGGCGGCCACGTTGTGGCTCAGCTCGAAGGGGTCCTGCAGGGTCAGGGGGCCCGGGCGGAGCCCCCCGAGGCTCTCGGGAGGGGGGCGAGGCAGAGCTCGGCCCTCCAGGGGGGACAGGAGGAGCCCCCCCAAATCCAGGGTCCCGAAATAGGAGAAGAATTCGGCCAGGAGGGAGGCTGGGGGGGAGGGAAGGGGGTGGTCAGGGAGATGTGGAGACAGCCCCGAAAATATCCGCGACACCCCCAAAATCAGGCAGAAATAACCCCGAAAATAACCTCAAAAATCAGCCAGAAACTGCCCTAAAACCACCCAGAACCAACCCCAAAACCACTCCCAAAAACACCCTCAAAATCACCCCAAAAATACCCTCAAAATTACCCAGAAACAACCCCAAAAACACCTCAAAAAATCACCCAGAAACAACCCCAGAAACCCCAAAAACCGCCCCAAAAACCCAGTGGGATTTGAGCCCCTCCCCAATTTAGGACCCCCCCAGTGGGTGTGCAGCCCCCCCCCATTTAGGGAGCCCCCCAGTGGGTGTGCAGCCCCCCCCGATTCGGGACCCCCCCCCAGTGGGTGTGCAGCCCCTCCCCAATTTCGGACCCCCCCAGTGGGTGTGCAGCCCCCCCCGATTCGGGCCCCCCCCGTTTGCCCCTCACCGGCGCTCTGGCTGTTCCCGCTGGGCTCCAGCGCCGCCGCGTCCCGGGGGAAGCTGCAATCCCACCCCCCAACCCGGGCACGGTCCTGGGGCCCTGTAAAGGACATGGGGGGGGTCAGGGACCCCCGAAATGGGGCGGGAGACCCCCGAAAAGGGGCGGGGGGGGGTCTGGGCACCTGCCAGGAGGCGGAGGCGCCGCACCGAGGGCAGCACGGGGGGGCTGCGGCTCTGCAGGAACAGCACCAGCAGCAGCGTCAGCGCGTAGTTGGTGAGGAGGGGGCCGCCCCCGGCCCGGTTCCCTGCGGGAATAAACGGGGGGGGGTCGTGCCGGGGGTCCCCAGTGAGCCGCGACCCCCCCTCAATGGGCCACGACCCCCCCTCGCTGCCTGGAGGAGTTTGGTGGTGGGGCGGGGGCTCTGAGTCGTGCCCCCCTCAGTGATATTCAGGGCTCCCTTCCCCTTTTTGGGGGGTCCCCACCCCTTTTGGGGGGTCTCAGTCCCTTTGTGGGAGTCTCCAGACCCTTTTGGGGGGGTCTCAGTTCCTTTGGGAGGGGTCCCAGCCCCTTTCTGAGGGTCCCAGCCCATTTTGGGGAGGGGTCCCGGCCCCCCCTCACCTGCCAGCCGCTGCCCCCTCCCCCAGAGCCACACAGGGCAAGAACGGGCTGCGGGGAGGGGGGGTCCCAGCCCATTTTTGGGGGTCCCCAGCCCCTTTTTGAGGGTCGCAGCCCATTTTGGGGAGGGGTCCCGGCCCCCTCTCACCTGCCAGGCGCTGCCCCCCCCGCCCAGAGGCGCAGGGCGTAGCCCAGGGGCCGCACCCGCGGGTCGGCGTCGGCGCAGAGGCGCAGGAAGCGCGTGTTGAACAGAGCCAGGCTGGAGGGGAAAACGGGAAAAAACGGGCAGGAAAAGGGGGAAAATGGGCAGGAAAAAACAGGGAAAATGGGCAGGGAAAGGGGGGGAAAAATGGGCAGGGAAAACGGGAAAAAATGGGCAGGAAAAGGGGGAAAATGGGCAGGAAAAAACAGGGAAAATGGGCAGGAAAAGGGGGAAATGGACAGGAAAAACGGGGGAAAATGGGCAGGAAAAACAGGGAGAAAGGGCAGGAAAAACGGGAAAAATGGGCAGGGAAAACGGGAAAAAATGGGCAGGGAAAGGGGGAAAATGAGGGGAAAAATGGAGGAGGAGGAAAAGGGGGGAAGAGAAAGAAGGGAGAGAAATGAGAAGGTGCCCCCCAGTTCCTTCCCCGTTACCCCCGGTCCTCTCCCAGTCCCTTCCCCGTGTTCCCAGTGCCCTCCCAGTTACCCCCAGCGTCCCTCGCTCCCCCCAGTCCCTCCCAACGCCCCCCTCGTGCCCCCATTCCCCCTCCCAGTCCCTCCCAGTCGCTCCCAGTCCCTCCCAACGCCCCCTTCATGCCCCCATCCCCACTCCCAGTTCCTCCCAGTCCTCTCCCAGTGCCCCCAGTCCCCTTCCAATCCCTCTCCCAGTCCCTCCCAGTGCTCCCCGTCGCTCCCAGTCCCTCCCAGTTCTCCCAGTCCCCTCCCAACGTCCCCCTTCATGCCCCCATCCCCACTCCCAGTTCCTCCCAGCCCTCTCCCAGTGCTCCCAGTCCCCTCAGTCCCCTTCCAATCCCTCTCCCAGACCCTCCCAGTGCTCCCAGTCCCCTCCCAACGTCCCCCCTCATGCCCCCATCCCCACTCCCAGTTGCTCCCAGCCCTCTCCCAGTCCCTCCCAGTGCTCCCAGTCGCTCCCAGTTCCTCCCAACGTCCCCCTTCATGCCCCCATCCCCACTCCCAGTTGCTCCCAGTCCCCTCCCAGAGCTCCCAGTCCCCTCAGTCCCCTCCCAATCCCTCTCCCAATCCCTCCCGCAGTCCCTCCCAGTGCTCCCAGTCCCTCCCAGCGCCCTCAGTCCCCTCCCAGTCCCTCCCAGTTGCTCCCAGTCCGTACCGGTTGTCCAGGCACACGTCCCCGGCCAGCCCGGACTGTTTGTGGCTGAATTTGACCACGGGGCGCCGAGCGCCGGGCACGGCGCGGACCCCCCGGACCCCCGGCACGCAGCGGCGCAGCACCGCCCCCACCAGCGCCAGCGCCTGCTCCGGGGGGGCCCCGCGCCCCAAGAGGGACCCCCCGCGCCCCAAGAGGGACCCCTCGGCCTCGGGGGACTCATCCCCCGACAGGGACCCCCCCTCAGAGCCACACGGGGACCCCGCGCGAGAGGCGGCCTCGGACCCCAAAAGGGGGTCTCGGTCGCCCGAAGGAGACCCCGAAAGGGACCCCCCGCACCCCAAAAGGGACCCCTCGGACCCCAAAAGGGACCCTTCGAGGGAGGGGTCTCGGTCACCCGAAAGGGACCCCAAAAGAGACCCCTCGGACCCCAAAAGGGATCCTTCGAGGGAGGGGTCTCTGTCACCCAAAGGAGACCCCAAAAGGGATCCCCTGCAAGGGGGGTCCTCCCTGTCCCCTAAAAAGGACCCTTCAGACCCCAAAAATGACCCTTTGAGGGGGGGGTCCTTGTCCCCCAAAAAGGACCCATTGGGAGGGGGGTCCCCATCCCCCAGCAGGGTCCCCGGGCTCTGGGGGTCCCCGTGTGGGGTGTCTGGGCTCTGGGGGTCCCCATTTGGGGTCTCTGGGGTCTGGGGGGCCCCATTTGGGGTTCTCAGGCTCTGGGGGTCCCCATTTGGGGTCTCTGGGGTGTGGGGGTCCCCATTTGGGGTTCTCAGGCTCTGGGCGTCCCCGTTTGGGGTCTCTGGGATTTGGGGGTCCCCGTGTGGGGTCTCTGGGCTCTGGGGGTCCCCGTTTGGGGTCTCTGGGCTCTGGGGGTCCCCCAGCTCCAGGTGCAGGTCCAGGTCGCAGCCGTGGACGTCGAAGCCGTTGACGGAGGAGCCGTAGGGGACAACGGAGCAGCCTGGGGGACACAGGTGGGGACAGGTGGGGACAGGTGAGGGGACAGGTGGGGACAGGTGTGGGACAGGTGTGGGAACAGGTATGGGGACAGGTGTGGGACAGGTAGGGACAGGTGTGGGACAGGTAGGACAGGTATGGGGCACACCTGGGGCATGTCACACACCTGGAACATGTCCCCCTCCTCTCCCACGCCTGTCCCACCCTCTGCCACCCCCGTGTCCCCGTGCCAGCTGTGCCAGCTGTGCCAGGCGTGCCCAGGTGTGCCAGCTGTGCCAGCTGTGCTCACCTGGGAAGAACTCGGTGAACACCTCTCGGATCAGGGCCACCAGCAGCTCCCGCAGGCGCCGCTCGGCCGCGCTCAGCTCCAGCGCCCGCACCAGCAGCTGCAGCTGCGCCCCCACCTGCGCACGGGAACCGGGCAGACCGGGGAAAGCAAACCGGGTTAACGGGGCAAACTGGGGAAACCGGGCACACCGGGCAAACCGGGAGCGCCCCCCCTCCTTACTGGGCAAACTGGGAGCCCCCTAAAACCCTGGGAGAGCTTTGGGACCCCCCCCAAAAACCCCTCAAGCCCCCCAGAAGCTCCCCGGGAGAGCTTCGGGACCCCCTCAAGCCCCCCCAAACCCCCGCACTCACGTCCGGGGCGCGGCCCAGCGCCTGCAGCAGCCCCGGGGGCGCCGGGGGGGTGCCGGGGGGCTGCCGGGGCGGCGCCCGGGGGAAGTCCCGGTGCTCCCGGGGCCGCACCCGCAGCCGCCGCCCGTCCAGGAGGTGCCGGGGCTCGTCCAGCGCCCGCTGCCGCCCCGCGGCGTCCCGCAGCTCCACGATGGCGAACGCGCCCTGCGGAGGGGAGGGAGGGGCTATCGCGATAGGCGCGATATCGCCTCACCGCGGGGGGCGACGGGGCTACCGCATTACCCCCCGCTCCTCCAGAGCAGCCCGTCACTATCGCGACAATCGCGACACTCCAGAGAGCCCCAAAACTCCCCTCGAGGTCCCGGGAGCGGGGAGGAGCCGCGGGGTCCCGATCCTCCTGCCGCTTGCTTCCCGCCTATCGCGACTATCGCGGGGTGCCGGCGTCCCCTCCCGCCCATTCCTCCTTCACTATCGCGACTATCGCGGGGTGCCGGCGTCCCCTCCCGCCCATTCCTCCTTCACTATCGCGACAATCGCGGGGCACTGGCGCCCCCTCCCGTCCATTCCTCCTTCACTATCGCGACTATCGCGGGGTGCCGGCGTCCCCTCCCGCCCATTCCTCCCCGCCTATCGCGACAGTCGCGCCCTCCTGCAGGCCCCGCCCGCACCTTGTCCTTGTCCATCACGACTGTCGCGACAGCCCCGAAGGCGCGGAAGTGCCGCCGCAGCCGCTCGGGCGCGGTGCCGCGCGCGAAGCCGCTGACGAAGAGGCTGCGCTGCGCCTGCGCACTGCGCTCCGCCCGCTGCCGCCGCCGCCGCGCGTGCCGCCGGCCCGCCAGGTGCGCGCGCAGGCTGGGGCCTGCACCGGGACGAGAATAACGGGATTATACCGGGATAACAACGGGAATGGGAACGGGATAATAACGGGATTATACCGGGATAACAACGGGATTATACCGGGATAACAACGGGAATGGGAACGGGATAATAACGGGAGAACGGGAATGGGAACGGGAATGATAACGGGATAACGGGAATGGAACGGGATAACGGAGCCGCCCGTGCCGCCGGCCCGCCAGGTGCGCGCGCAGGCTGGGGCCTGCACCGGGATAACAACGGCAATTATACCGGGATAACGGGAATGGGAACGGGATAACGGGAATGGGATAACGGGATAACGGGAATGAGAACGGGATAATGGGAATGGGAATGGGATAACGGGATAACGGGAATGGGAACAGGAGAACAGGAATGAGAACGGGAATGATAATGGGATAACAGAGCCGTGCGTGCCGCCGGCCCGCCAGGTGCGCGCACAGGCTGGGGCCTGAACCGGCACAAGAACGGGAATTATACCGGGAGAACGGGAATGGGAACAGGATAACGGGAATGGGAACGGGATAACGGGATAGCGGAGCCGCCCGTGCTGCCTCCCGGCCAGGTGCGTGCGCAGGCTGGGGCCTAAGCCAGGACAAGAACGGGAATTATACCGGGACAAGAACGGGAGAACGGGACAAGAATGGGACAAGAACAGGATAACGGGAATGGGAACGGGATAACGGGATAGATAACGGGATAACGGGAATGGGAATGGGACAATAATGGGATAACGGGAATGGGAACAGGAATGAGAATGGGATAACGGGAGTGATAATGGGAACAGTAACGGGATAACGGAGCCGCCCATGCCACTTCCCGGCCAGGTGCACGCGCAGGCTGGGGCCTGAACCGGGACGAGAATGGGAATGATAACGGGACAATAACGGGATAACGGGAATGGGAACGGGATAACGGGAATGAGAACAGGATATGGGAACTGCACCAGGACAAGAACGGGAATGAGAACGCGAATGGGAACGGGAATGGGAACGGGATAACGGAGCCACCCGTGCCACCGGCCCGCCAGGTGCGCGCGCAGGCTGGGGCCTGCAACAGGATAACGGGAATGATAACGGGACAACAGGAATGGTAACGGGACAACGGGAATGGTAACGGGATAACGGGAATTGGGGACAACGGGAACACCGGGGATAACGGGGATAGGGCACTGCGGGACAGCGGGAATAACAGGAACAGCGGGATCAGTGGGAATTGGGGGCACCGGGAATCAACGGGAACGGAATGGGAATGGGGAACACCGGGACCAACGGGAACAACAGAATCGGGGACTGCGGGAACACCGGGAATGGCAACGGGAACTGGGGACACCGGGACCGGGAGGGACTCACGGGAACGGGAACTGGGGCCACGGAGATCCCCGGTGGCGGTAATTGGGGTAACAGAGACTCCCCGGTCCCGGTTGAAACGGAGTTTGGGAGCCCTCCCTGGTGGGGCTAACGGGGTCCCGGAGCCCCCAGCCCCGGTAACCGGCACCTCAGAGCCCTCCGGTGCCGGTAACCCCCGCACCCTCAGCCCCCGGGACCACTCACGGTTGGCCGTGGTGATCTGGCACAGGCGGCAGCGGAAGCCACCCCGGTGCAGCGGCTCCACGTCGGGATCGTTTGCCGGGTCCGTTACCGGCTCAGGTACCGGCTCCGGGCCCGTTCCCGGATCGTGGCCGGGGCCCGTGTCGGGATCGGGGCCCGTGTCGGGATCGGGGCCCGGGTCGGGATCGGGGCCCGGGCCCGGCTCCGGTTCCATGGCGAGCCCCGGTTCCCGCGCCCGTCCCTCAGCCACTTCCGCCGGAAGTGTCCGTTCCCCTCCCTCGCCCCCAGGCGCGGTCCGTCCCTCACGGTTTCCCCGCGGAAACGCGCCCCAACACAACCGTTCCGCCCGGTACCCCCCCGGTATCCCGGTTCCCCCCCCCGCCCCCGGCGCCGTTTCGCGTCTCCCGCTGAAGAAAAAACTCATCGCGTTTATTTCCTGTCGCTACAGAACCGGGACAGCCCGAGATACAAAACCGGGGGCGTCGCTGCACGTACAAAAGGGGCCCGCGGGGGGGGAAGGGAGGGAGGGGGGGGGGGGGTTTGGAGGGGGGGAGGGGCAGAAAGGACCGCGGGGGGAGGGGCACCGGAGCCTCCCCACCACCCCAACCCCCCCCGCGAGGTTTTCGGGGGAAATAAAAAAAATACAAAAGGGTGGGGGGCCGGGGGGGTCAGTCCTCGAGCACGATGGGCTCCGAGGTGCTGGCGGGGTGGGGGGCGGCGGGGGGCGCCAGGGCCCCCCCCGGGCGCAGCGGGGGGAGCCCCGGTTTCACCTTCAGGGGCAGGTTGGGGCGCCGGGCGGCGCGGCGCAGCTCCAGGTGCGTCAGAGCCTTCCGCAGCGCCCTGGGGACGGGGGGACGTGAGGGTGGGGTCACCTCAGGGAACCCCAAAAATCCGCTGGGACCCCCCCGCGCTGCGAGGGGGCACGGTGCCGGTGTGGGCCCCCACGGGAAACGCCCCAAAATCCCCCTGCTGGGGTCTTGGGATACCCCCGGAATACCTCAGAGCCTGCCAGAGACCCCCAAAGCCCCTCGGGACCCCCCCCAGATCCCCTTGGGACCCCCGGAATCCCTTCAGGATTCCTCAAAACTCTTCAGAACCCCCCAAATCCCCCTCAGGACCGCCTTAAAACCTGCTCAAGACTCCCCAAACCCCCTCAGGACACCCCCAAATCCTTTCAGGGCTCCCCAAACCCCCTCAGGATCCCCTCAGGACACTTCCAGACCCCTCAAGACCCCCCCAAATCGCTTTAAGAACCCCCAGATCCTCTCGGGACCCCCCCAAACCTGCTCAAGACTCCCCAGGCCCCCTCGGAACCCACTTCAGGACTCCCCAAATCCCCTCAGGACTCACCAAACCCCCTCAAGACTCCCAAGATCGCCTCAGGCCGCCCCCAAACCCCCTCAGAACTCCTCCAAATCCTTTCAGGACTCCCCCAAACCCCCTCAGGACCCCCCCAAACCCACTCGGAACCCCTTCAGGACCCCCTCAATTCCCTTCAGGACTCCCCAGGCCCCCCTCAGGACCCCTCAGGACCCCCCAGACCCCCTCAGGACCCCTCAATTCCCCTCAGGACCCCCCCAGGACCACCCCAAGCCCCCTCAGGACCCTGCCAGCGCCCCCGTACCGGGTGTCCTTGGTGGCCACGAACACCACGGGGTTGGGCGCGTCCGCCGGGTTCAGCTTCTGCCGTTTGGTGCCGGGGGGGGGCGCGGGGCGCAGCGCGGCCGCCAGGGGGCGCCCGTTGGCGGAGAACGGCAGCGCCGCCGTCCCGACCTGCGCGGGAGCGTCAGCCCCGCCCTCCCCCCCGGCCAATCACAGCGCGCCGCGCGCGCCCGCCGGCCAATCGCCGCCCGCCCAGCGCCCGCGCGCGCGTTACCCAACCAATCGCGGCCCCGCCCCCGCCTGCACGCGCGTTAGCCGGCCAATCACGGCCCGCCGTGAGGCTGTCGGTCATTCCTAACCACGCCCCAAACCCATAATGTCCCTGTCAATCAACCTCAGTCCCCGCCCCATAAACTCTCACTGCACCAATCCGGTTTAACTCGCAGCGGCCCCGCCCACTGTCAATCACTCCCCCCCCGTCGATCACACCATCCCCCTGTCAATCACCCCCAATCCCCCTGTCAATCACCTGAATTCCCCTGTCAATCATGCCAAATCCCCCATCAATCACCCCGATTCCCCTGTCAATCACCCTCCATCAATCACCCCCATTCCCCTGTCAATCATTCCCCATCAATCCCCCCAATTCCCCTGTCAATCACCCCCAATCCCCCTGTCAATCACCCCCAATCCCCCTGTCAATCACCTGAATTCCCCTGTCAATCATGCCAAATCCCCCATCAATCCCCCCAATTCCCCTGTCAATCATTCCCCATCAATCACCCCCATTCCCCTGTCAATCACCCCCATCAATCACCCCCATTCCCCTGTCAATCACCCCCATCAATCACCCCCATTCCCCTGTCAATCATTCCCCATCAATCACCCCCATTCCCCTGTCAATCACCCCCATCAATCCCCCCCATCGCCCCCTGCCCCTCACCCTCATGCGGGGGGGTCGGTGGCCGTCTCCCCCCCCTTCGTAGCCCCTCTTGCCCCCCAGCCCCGCCAGCCCCCGGCTCTGGCTCAGCTGGTTCCGGTTGATCGGGGTCTTGGTGCCTCGGGGGGTCTTCGGCTTCAGGGGGGCTTGGGCAGCTGGGGAGGGGGGCAGGGGGGGTCAGGGGGTGTCCCCCCAATCCCAAAAATCCCCCAAATCCAGCCCTGAGCCCCCTCACCCCTACTTGGGGGGCACCCACCGCTCCTGGGGACCCCCCAGTCAGCCCCAGGTGGGGTCCAACACACCTGGAGACCCCCAGACTCACCTGGACCCCCCCCAGTTCCCCCAGGGACACCCCCAGACTCACCTGGACCCCCCCAATTCCCCCAGGGACACCCCCAGACCCCCCCCAATTTCCCCTGGAGACCCCCAGACTCACCTGGACCCCCCCCAAGCTCCACCAGAACCACCCCCTCCTGTATCCCCCCCCCCCCCCAAACACCTCCCCAACCCCCCAGGGATCCCCCAAACCCCTCCCCCGCCCCCAGGAAGCCCCCCCAGCCCCCCCGGGCTCACCCAGCTCCTTGACGATGGCGGCGAGGGGCAGCCGGGTCAGCGGGTGGATCTTCAGGGGGGCCTTGGCGGCCTTGGGCAGCCGGATGGAGCCTGGGCAGGGGCACGGGGGGCTCAGGGGGGGCAGAGACCCCCCTGCAGTCCCGGAGAAGGGTCCCAAACCCCCCTGCCCCCCTCCAGTACCAACACCCACATTCGGCCTTGATGGGGGCCCAAATCCCCCTTGGGTGGGGGTCCCAAACCTCCATTTTTGCCCCATTTTTCCCCCAAACCCCCATTTTTAACCCGTTTTCAACCCCCAAACCTCCCTTTTTCCTCATTTTCCCCCATTTCCTCCGCTCACACTCGGCCTTGATGGCATCGGCGTTGATGGGGGAATCCCAAACCCCATTTTTCCCCATTTTCAACCCCCAAACCCCCATTTTTTCCCTTTTTTTTCCCCCCAACTCCATTTTTAACCCCCAAAACCCCCTTTTCCCCCCATTTCCCGTGCTCACACTCAGCCTTGATGGCGTTGGCCTTGATGGGGGAATCCCAAACCCCATTTTTTCCCCGTGTTTTCCCCGAAACCCCATTTTTACCCCCCAAATCCCCCTTTTCCCCCCTTTCCCCCGCTCACACTCGGCCTTGATGGCGTTGGCGTTGATGGGGAAATCCCAAACCCCATTTTTTCCCCATTTTTAACCCCACAAACCCCCATTTTTCCTCATTTTCCCCTCATTTCCCCTGCTCACACTCGGCCTTGATGGCTTTGATGGGGGTGTAGAGATCCCAAACCCCATTTTTTTCCCATTTTCCCCCCCCCAAACCCCCCTTTTCCCCCCTTTGCCCCGCTCACACTCGGCCTTGATGGCGTTGGCGTTGATGGGGGAATCCCAAACCCCATTTTTTTTCCCATTTTAACCCCCCAAACCCCCATTTTTCCCCCCTTTGCCCCACTCACACTCGGCCTTGATGGCTTTGATGGGGGCGTAGGAATCCCAAACCCCATTTTTTCCCCATTTTTAACCCCACAAACCCCCATTTTTCCTCATTTTCCCCCATTTCCCCTGCTCACACTCGGCCTTGATGGCTTTGATGGGGGTGTAGAGATCCCAAACCCCATTTTTTTCCCATTTTTCCTCCCCCAAACCCCCCTTTTCCCCCCTTTGCCCCGCTCACACTCGGCCTTGATGGCGTTGGTGTTGATGGGGGAATCCCAAACCCCATTTTTTTTCCCATTTTAACCCCCCAAACCCCCATTTTTCCCCCCTTTGCCCCACTCACACTCGGCCTTGATGGCTTTGATGGGGGCGTAGGAATCCCAAACCCCATTTTTTCCCCATTTTTAACCCCACAAACCCCCATTTTTCCTCATTTTCCCCCATTTCCCGTGCTCACACTCGGCCTTGATGGGGGAATCCCAAACCCCATTTCTCCCCCATTTTCAACCCTCAAACCCCCATTTTTCCCCCCTTTGCCCGGCTCACACTCGGCCTTGATGGCGTTGGCGTTGATGGGGGAGTCCCAAAGCCTGTTTTTTCCCCGTTTTTCCCCCCCAAACCCCCCCTTTCCCCCCTTTGCCCCGCTCACACTCGGCCTTGATGGCGTTGGCGTTGATGGGGGCGTAGGGCCGGCGCGCGGCGCGCCGCGGCTGCAGCACGTCGCGGCACAGGCGGCGCGAGAGCCGCGTCAGCCGCGTGGTCTGCAGCAGGAACGTCTGCCGGTTCTTGGCCAGCAGCTTGGCACGGCTGGCGCTCGTCGTGTACGGGGACAGCGACTGCGCCTCGGGCCGCGACAGGTGACCCCGGGAGTGGGGCTCCTGGGGGTCAGAAAGGGTTAAAAATGGTCAGAAAAGCCCCAAATCCTCCCCAAATCCCTCCATGGTGGTGTATGGGGACAGGAGACCCCGGGAGTGGGGCTCCTGGAGGTTTATAGGGGGTTAGAAAGGGTTAAAAAACACCAAAATCCCTCAAACATCATCCACGGGGGTGTACGGGGACAGGTGACCCCGGGAGTGGGGCTCCTGGGGGGGTTAGAGAGGGTTAAAAACGGTTAGAAAACCCCAAAATCCCCCCAAAAATCATCCACAGTGACATATGGGGACAGGTGACCCCAAAAGTGGGGCTCCTGGGGGTCAGAAAGGATTAAAAAACCCCAAAATCCCCCCAAAAATCACCTACGGGGGCATAGGGGGACAGGTGACCCCGGGAGTGGGGCTCCTGAGGGATTTGGGGAGTCACAGGGGAGCCCACAAACCCCAAAACACCCCGGAGCACCCCACGGTCCCGTACAGGGACGGGTGACGCCGGGATTGGGGCTCCTGGGGGGGGCCAGAAAGGGTTAAAAACCCCCCAAATTGGGTTTTGGGTCTGGGGGCTCACCGAGGCGCTGCGGGTCACCCCCTCCAGCTGGGTGGGGGTCTTGAGCCCCCCGTATTTCTTCCAGTAGATCCAGCAGGAGGCGCAGAGGCGGCACTGCATGTTGGGGGGGCCCCAGGCGTACCACTGGGGGGACTGCGAGGCTGGGGGGGACACTGGGGTTACCGGGGGGACTGAGAGGGAGACCCCCAAACCCCGGGATGTCTCCAAGACCCCCCAAACCCCACCCCAGGATTCCCTCAAATGCCGGAGAGCCCCTTCTGGAAGCCCCCAGTTGCTGTTCCTCAAACGCCCAGACCACAACCCCAGGACCCCCCCAAACCCTTTGGGAACCCCTCAAAGCTCCCCAGGACCCCCCAAACCCCCCACGACCCCCCAAATGCCACCAGGAACCCCCAAATTTCCCTGGAACCCCCCCAGCCCGCACTGACTGCAGCAGCTCTCGCAGCTCAGCCCTTTCTGGAACCCCCAAATTGCTGCTCCCCAAACCACAGAGACCCCCAACGACCCCAGGACCCCCCTAAACCCCCCGGGACCCCCCCGGGACCCCCCCAGCCCGCACTGACTGTGGCAGCTCTCGCAGCTCAGCCCTTTCTGGAAGCCGGCCCCGTTGACGCCGGGTTTGGAGCCCACCGAGATGATCTGGTTGGGGTTGGGTTTGGTGCTGCAGGAAAAAGGGGGTGGGGGGGGGGGGTCAGAGGATTTTGGGGGGTTCCAGGGGGGTCTCCTGTGCCCCCCCAAGCCCGGCAGGGGGTCCCCAGAGCCCCCCCACTCACTAGGTGGGGATGTAGACTTGCTTCAGTTTGCTGTCGGCCTCTGCTGCCTTCAGCCTCTTCTGCGAGCAGGGAGGGGGTCACAGGGGGCACTGAGCCCCCCAAAACCCCCCAGATCAGCCCCCCCCAAACCCCCCCCCAAACCCCAGAGCCCCCCAAAACCCCCCCAAAACCCCCCAGATCAGCCCCCCAAAACCCCCCCGCCAAACCCCAGAGCTCCCCAAAACCCCCCAGATCAGCCCCCCAAACCCCAGAGCCCCCCAAAACCCCCAGATCAGCCCCCCAAAACCCCCCAGATCAGCCCCCCAAACCCCAGAGCCCCCCAAAACCCCCCCAGATCAGCCCCCCAAACCCCAGAGACACCCAGAAATCCCCAGATCAGCCCCCCAAACCCCTAGAACAACCCCAAACCCCCATGTCAGCTCCCCCAAACCCCCCCCCAAACCCCCCCGGCCCCCCTCCCAGCCGGTACCTGCTGGATGTAGCGGTCGGTGGTTTTCCACATGTAGTAGAACTGCACGATGCTGGCCAGCGACTTCCAGGGCAGCTGCACGCACACGACGCTGAGCTCAGAGGGGTCCCCGAGCCCCCCAAACCCCCCAAAAGGGGCTCCCCCCCACTCACAAAGTCCTGCCGGATGTCGTTGAAGTCCTTGCCGTACTTCTCCAGGGCCTCCTCGAAGAGCATGGCCTCGGAGGCCGACCACTCCTCCATCTCGTCCCGGCACAGCACCGGCCCCCCCTGCGGCACCAGCGTGGCCATGGCCCGCGCCAGGTCGTAGCCGTTCCTCTGCAGCGTGTCCATGGCGTGGAACTGGGGGAAACGGGGGGTACTGGGATGTACTGGGAGGGCTCCAAGGGGGATTTGGGGGGGTTTTGGGGGGTTTCAGGGTCCCCCCGTGGCACCAGCGTGGCCATGGCCCGCGCCAGGTCGTAGCCGTTCCTCTGCAGCGTGTCCATGGCGTGGAACTGGGGGAAACGGGGGGTACTGGGAGCACTGGGATGTACTGGGAGAGCTCTAACAGGGGTTTTGAGGGAGTTTTGGGGGGTTTTAGGGCCCCTCTGCGGCACCAGCGTGGCCATGGCCTGAGCCATGTCATAGTCATTGCTCTGCAGCGTGTCCATGGCGTGGAACTGGGGGAAACAGGGGGTACTGGGAGCACTGGGATGTACTGGGAGGGCTCCAAGGGGGGTTTGGGGGGTTTTGGGGGGTTTTGAGAGAGGTTTCAGGGGTTTTGGGGGGCTTCAGGGCCCCTCTGTGGCACCAGCGTGGCCATGGCCCAAGCCAGGTCGTAGCCGTTCCTCTGCAGCGTGTGCATGGCGTGGAACTGGGTGTACTGGGAGCACTGGGAGCTACTGGGATGTACTGGGAGAGCTCTAACAGGGGATTTGGGGGGTTTTGGGGGGGCAATGGGGTGCACTGGAGGCACTGGGATGTACTGGGGGGGCTCTAACAGGGGATTCGGGGCAGGCTCGGGGGCTTTTGGGGGCTCTAAGGGGAATTTGGGGTATCCCAGCAAAGCGTTGGAGACATTTAAAGGGGGTACAAAACCCCAGGAGATTTTAAGGAGATTTTGGGGTGTCCTAGCGGAAAATAAAAAATCCTAAAGAAGTTTTCGGGGTGTTCCACTTGAAAGTGAAAAGTTCTGAAAAGGTTTTGGGGTGTCTCAGTAGAAAACAGGGGATTCTAAAAACTTTTAGGGTGTCTCAGTTGGGAAATGGGAAATCTAAAGAGATTTTCGGGTGTCCCAACGGAGCACAAAGAGTTCTAAGAAGTTTTGGGGTTCCCCAGTGAGAAATGCAAGGTTCTAGAAAGGTTTTGGGGTGTCCCAGTGGGAAATGGGGGGTTCTGAGGAGGTTTTGGGGTCTCCCAGTGGAGATCCAAGCTCCGGGGGAGTTTCTGGGCTCTCCCAGCAGGAAATGGGGGGGTTCTAAGGAAGTTTTGGGGTGTCCCAGCGGGACCCGAGGGCTCCAGGGGAATTTTGGGGTGCTCGGTGGGCTGGGGGATCCCCCTCACCAGGGTGATGTCCCGCGAGGCCGCGGCCGCGCTCATGTGCAGGCTGGGCTGGCGGATGGAGCTGCTGCAGTCCAGCGCCCTGGCAAACGTCCCCACGGCCCTGGGGGGGGACACGGGGGGGTCAGCGGGGTCCCCCCAATCCCCCCGGACCCCCCCCAGCTGCCCCGGTGCCCCCCTCACCGAGCCACCACCAGGAACTGGTCGATCTGCCGGTCCGTCAGGGGGTTGTCGGGGTCCCACACCTTCATCTCCATCTTCTGCTGGTTCCGGTTGTCCGACTCACCTGGGGGGGGTTTGGGGGGGCTCTCAGGGTGAACCCCCCCATTCTGCACCCCCCGCAGCCCCCCCCGAACCCCCCAAACCTTCGGCCAGGCGCTCGGGGATCTCGGCCTGGTACTTGCAGCCCACCCTGATCTCGCCCTGGTCCGCCAGCAGCGTTTTCTGCACGGGGTCGAACACCAGCGAGTAGAAGAAGCAATCCTGTGGGGAGGGGGCACACGGGGGGGCTCAGCGGGGTGGGGAGGGGGCTCAGCGGGGGGAGGACACCCCCAAAACCCCCCCCAGACCCGTTGTGGGGCACGCGGAGCTCACCTCCTTCTCCAGGTACTGCCCCAGGATGTCGGTCTCGTTCAGCAGCGTCACGCTGCACTTCCCCCTGCAGGGAACAATCGGGGAGGGGTCACCCCAAAACCCCTCCCCAGGCACGGGAAGCCCCCCCAGACCCTTTTCCCTCCCCCCCGAAGGTTTTTCGGCCCCGGTACCGGATGTGGGTGGCCGGGAGGGACTCGAACTGGCGGGACAGGAACAGCTCCCGGTGCTTGAGCTGGTGCCGCTGCTGCTCCGTCATCGGCGGCTGCTTCGACTCCTCCTCGAACTCGCCTGGGGGGGCCGCGGGGGGGTCACACCGGGGTGTCCCCCCCCCAAAAATCCAGCTGGGAGGGCCATTGTTCTCCCAAAAACCCCCTCCGGGCTCTTGGCAACGGCCCCGAGGAGGGGGAGGGGAAAAAGGGGGAGGGGCCGTGGGAGGGTGGAGCACCCCAGGAAAGGCAGGACCCCCCCAGGAGGGGCAGGACCCCCCCCAGTTTGATGGGGAGGCAGGTTGGGGTTCAGTCTTTTATCTGTGAAGCCCCCCCAAAATCAGCCCAAGGGTGGTGGAGAGAGACAGAGCAGCCCCAAGCCCCCCTCAAAGTGGGGGTGCTGCTTTGGGAGGGGTCACGGACCCCCCCCAGCACCCCCAAATTATCCCAATAACGTCAAACAGCTCTCCCCAAAATCTGGGGGCACCCCATTGCGATAGGTGGGTCACAGACCCCCCCCCCCCAAATTCCTGAACCCCCGAAACAGGAACAGCACCAATGCGAGATCTGCCCCCCACCCCCTCCAAACCCCCAAAAAACCCCAAAAATCCCCTCAAACCCCCCAAAATTCCTGAACCCCCAAAGCAGGACCAGCACCGCCCCCAAGCCCCCAACCCCCCAAAAAACCCTTCAACAACCCCCAGAACCCCCGAAATTCCTGAAACCCCAAAGCAGGACCGACACCAATGCTGCTCCACCCCCCCCCACCCCTCTTCAAAGCCCCCTAAAACCCCCCAAAACCCCTCGAAAACCCCCAAAACCCCCGCCCACGGGCACTGCTGTCGGCCTGGCTTTTGAAGCTGCCCCCAGAAGCCCCCCAGAAGCCCCCCAGAAGCCCCCGCTCACGGGCGTTGCTGTCGGCCAGGCTGTTGAGGCTGCTGGAGATGTCGCGCCGCCGGAACAGACAAACCACCTTGGCCTCCACGTTGCCATTGGCCGTCTGGGGAGGGGGCACAGGGGTCAGGGGGGGTCCCCGGGATTGGGGACCCCCCTCCAGGAGTGGGGGGACCCCCAGGAACGGGGGAGGGTCTCACCTTGTTGAGCTCCTCGATGCGCCGCACCAGGTAGGGGTTGCTGGAGGAGTTCTCGAAGTAAACGTAGTCTGGGGGGAAAAAAAGGGGGGCAAAAATTGGGGTGGGGGACACGAAGGGAAACCCCCTCCCCAAAAATCCCTGTCCTTGAATGTGGCAGGATTCCTCTTCTTTTCACTCCCAAAAACCCCCCAAAAAATCTGGGGGGGGGGGGTTACACAGACAGATGTTCCCCTCATGGGGGTGGGGGGGAAAGGACCCCCCGCATTTCCCCCCCCCAGCCCCCCATTACAGACCAGGGGTCCCCCCTAGCACAGACCCTCCCCTCACAGATATGGGGACTGAACCCCCCATAAAAAATCCGGGGTTCCTCCTCCTGGGGTTCTCCTCTCATCCAAGGCCCCCCATTTTCACTTTGGATTATGGGGAGGGGACATCTTGCACCTCCACGCCTCAGGATTTGGGGCTCCCCCCCCATGGACCCCTCAAGGGACCCTCCCCATTTCTGGGACTTCCTTTTCCTCACAGACCCCCAAGTCCCCTCACGAACACCCCAAATCCCCTCAGGGACCCCCTTAACCCCCTCACGGGATCCTTTCCTTCTCGGAACCCCCCAAAAATCCCCTCACGGGACGCCCCCCTATTTCCGGGACCCCTAAATTCCCGCACGGGACCCTCCCCCCCTTATTGCCTCACAAGAAACCCCTGCTATTCCCGGGACCCCCAAATTCCCTCACAAAACCCTTTCCCCCTTTCCGGGACCCCCAAACCTCCTCACGGACCCCCCCCCGCCCTTTCCGCTGTGGGACCCCCCCCCCCACTCCCCTCACGCCTCCCCCTTCCCGGGACCCCTCACGGACCCCCCTTAACCCCTCACGGACACCCCCCAAACCCCCTCACGGCCCTTCCCGCGCCTCACGGAACCCCCAAATCCCCTCACAGATCCCCCCTCCCGCTTTCCGGGACCCCCCAAATCCCCTCAGGGGCACCCTCCCGGCTCCTCCTGGCCGTCCCTCCCGGCGGCCCGCGACCCCCGGCGCGCTCACCGCCGACGCGGTACATGTTGGCCGCCATGGCCGCTCGCTCGGCCGCGCTACCCCCGGGCCCGGCCCCGGCCGCGCTTCATCGCCGCTCCCGCCGCCTCCGCGCCGGCACGGCCGGTTCGGAGCCCTTCGGGCACCTCCGGAGAGGCTTCGGGCACCCCCGGAGACGTTCGGCAACCTCCGGCAGGGCCTCTCGGGCACCTTCGGAGAGGGTTTGGGCACCTCCGGAAAGGCTCGGCTATTGCCGGAATCGTTCGGGCACCTCCGGCGCGGGTTCGGCGCCGCCTCGGGCGCTTCCGGAGCGACCTCGGCACTTTCCGGCTCGGCTTCGGGAAAGCCTCGGCTCGGCCTCGGCTCTCTCCGGCACTCCTCGGCTGAACCTCGGCTCTTTCCGTAAGGCGCTCGGCGAGTTCCGCCAGAACCGGAAAGGCGCCGAGGGCGGGCAGGAGGAAGAACCCGCGGCGCTTCCGGGAAGCGGCGGCGATTCGGGCGCGGAGGAAACGGCGGGGCCCTGCCCTGACCCCAAGGCTTTTATTGACGCCTCTCACAGTGTGCAGCGCGAAAAAAAACGCGGCCGGGAGGGAGGAAGGCTTGAACCGCCCCCCACCCCGCGCCGCTCTTTGGTCCCAGGAAGGAAGGGGGGAAAGGGAGGAGGAAGCAGCGAGGAAGAGGAGGCGGCGGCGGCGCGGGGGCTCAGCCGCTGTCGCCGGGCAGCACGCGCCACTGGAAGACGCTGGTGTCCTTCCCGCCCAGCGACACCAGGTGCCCGTCGTCGTGCGTGAAGCGCACGTTGGTCACGTGGCTGCCGTGCCCGCCGTACACGTGACTGGGAGCCTGTGAGGGACGGGGACACGTGAGTGCGGGGTCACGTGGCCTCACGCGCCCGCACGGCCACGCCCACCTCGAAGTGGGACCCCCCCCCCCCCCCCCCCAAAATTGGGGTCTGGACACCCCCCCCCCCAATACTCCAAAATTGGGGTCTGGACCCCCCCCCAGTATCCCTAAATTGGGGTGTGGAGACGCCCAATATCCCTAAATTGGGGTGTGGGGACCCCTCAAAGTCTGGACCCCTCCCGAAACCCCTAAATTGGGGTGTGGGACCCCCCAAAACACCCAGCCTGTGAGCCTGGAGACCCCTGGACCCCCCCTGACCCCCCAAATCTGGGACCCCCAAAACCCCCTGCCCATCCCCCCAGGAAGCCCCCCAGGAAATCGAGGGTCGGGGAGGGGCGCCAGGTGAACCTCGCAAAACCCCCTTGACCCCCCCATCTGGGACCCCCCATCGGGGTCGGGGACCCCCAAGAGACCCCCCCCCCCCCGAGACCCCGTGCCCACCTTGGGCCGGGCGCAGGGGTACTGGAACAGGTGAACCTTGCAGAAGTCGTCGGCCACGGCCACCACGCGCTCGTGGTGCGAGCGGCACAGCGAGTTGATGTCGGTGCCGTCGGAGCCGTCCGGCCACACCCCTGGGACGCAGCGGGGGGTCAGGGGGACCCCAAAACCCCCCCCCGGGCACCCCCCCGAGCCCCCAGACCCACCGAAGACGTGGAAGCCCAGCACGCAGGTGTAGGAGGCCCACTCCCGGTCGCGGCTCTCGAAGCGGTTCCGCAGCAGCTTGCAGCCCCCGGCCACGTCCCCTGCAAGGGGGGAGAGACCCCCACCCCAAATTTGGGGTTGGGGGATGGGAGAGAGGTTCACCCCCAAAATGTGGGGTGGGGGGGGGGGCTGTGAAATCGCTTCAAAATTTGGGGAGCAGGGCAGTGAAAGGCACCCAAAATTTGGGGGGAGGAGGGGGGAGGGAAAAGGGAAACCCCCAAAAAAAATTTGGGGAGGGGGAGCAGTGAAAAGCCCCCCAAAATTTGGGGAGGGGGTCCTGGCAGGGTCAGGGGGGTTCTGGAAGGATCAGGAGGGTCCTGGCAGGGTCAGGGGGGGTTCAGGAAGGATCAGGAGGGTCCTGGTCAGGGGGGGTCTGGAAGGACAGGGGGGTCCTGGCAGGGTCAGGGGGGTCCCAGGAGGGTCAGGCAGGTCCTGGCAGGGTCCGGGGGTCCCGTCAGCCCCAGGGGGAGCCCCCCAAGCCCCCAGACTCACAGTAGAGGATCTCATAGTCCCCCGAGTTGGACATGATGAACCGCCCGTCCTTGGACCAGTCCAGGTGGGTGATGAAACTCGAGTGACCCTGGGGGCGGGGGGGGGGGGTCACGGGGGGGCCGGGGGGGTTCGGGGACCCCCGGAGCTCCCCCCCGGAGCCCCCCAGAGCCCCCAGACTCACGGTGCAGCGGCCGAAGCGGCTGAACTTGCGGCCGCCCTCGGCCACGCTGTAGATGTAGATGAAATTGTCGTGGGAGCCGATGGCCAGGAAGGAGCCGTCTGCGGGGGGACACGGGGTTGGGGGGGGACACACCCTGGGGGGGGGGGGGGGTCCCACAGACTGGGGGGGGTTACACAGACTGGGGGGGGTCACACAGACTGGGGGGGCGCGGGGTTGGGGGGGTCCCACACATTGGGGGGGTCTGCACAGGGGTCTGTTTGGGGGGGTCCCATCCAAGGCAGGGATTGGGAATGGGGACACCCCCCCCATGGCTGGGGACACTTCGGGGAGAGGTCAGGGACCGGTCAGGGACAGTTGGGGACAGTTTAGGGACAGGTCAGGGACACTTTGGGGACAGTTGGGGACACTTTGGGGACACTTTGGCTCGGGGGACGCGCGGGGCTCACCCGGTGAGAAGCGAACCACCGAGAGCTGCTCGTTGCCGTCCGAGCCCCCGGCCAGGAGCTGCCGCGTGCCCGCGTCCAGCACCAGCCACCTGCGGGGACACCGGGGACACGGGGGACACGGGGGGACACCGGGGGATGTGGGGACACCGGGGACACGGGGGGACATGGGGGGACAGGGAGACACCGGGGACAGGGATGACACCGGGACATGGGAACAGGAAGGGACATGGAGACACAGCAGGGACACAAGGGGGACACGGGGACCATGGGCACTGTCCCCGTGTTTCCTTGTCCCCGTGTCTCCTTGTCCCTGTGTCCCCCCCATATCCCTGTGTCCCCCCCGTGTCCCTGTGTCCCCCCCGTGTCCCCCTGTCCCCCCGGTGTCACTCACCGCCCCGTCAGCAGCCCCACGGCCACCACGTGTCCCCCGGGGTGGAAGTCGGCGCAGAGCCCGGTGTCCTGGGGGTGGGGAGGGGTCACGGAGGGGACAAAGGGACCCCGGGACCCCCCCAAAGCCCCAGACCGGGGGTACCCCCCAAACCCCCGCACCCCAAACCGGGCTCCTGCGCCCCCAGCCCGGGTGTGCTCCTGGTCCCTTGTCCCCAGAGCACCCCCCAGACCCCCCAAAGCCCCCCCAACCCCCCAAATCTCACTCCTGACCCCTCCCCAGACGCCCCCTCCCCATTTCGGGGTCCCAGCCACCTCCAGCGCCAGGCTCCAGCCAGGGTGTGCTCCCCAGAGCTCTGTACCCCCATTACAGACCCAAACCCCCCCAAATCTCACTCCTGGCCCCCCCGGGGTGTCCCCCTCCCCAGTTGGGGGTCCCAGCCACCTCCAGCGCCAGGCTCCAGGCCAGCGCGTGCTCGCGGCCGTCCCACAGG
>NW_024037447.1:1480613-1519813 GCF_015832195.1 Motacilla alba alba
GAATCAAGCATGGGTGGAGCTGGGATCTGGTCCTGAGCCAATCAGAAACAAGGGCCAGGATCTGATCGGGAACCAATCAGGAGTGAGCTGGGCAGGGCCGGGATCTCGTCCCAGGCCAATCAGGAGCAAGCATGGGGCGATCCATTTCACCCTGGGGGGGGGGGGGGGGGAGAGTCGTCCTGCCCCTCCCCCACCTGCCCCCCCAGCACCATCTTGGGGTGGGGGAGGGGTCCCCATCCTGCACTTTACCCACTCTGGGGGGGGGAGGGGTCGGGGTCACCCCCCCTTTGTGCCCCCCCCCGTTCTTCCATCGCCCTCCCCGGGGGGTCCCCACCCCCCCCAGCTCCTCACGGCAATAACGGGGGGGGAGGGGCGGCCAGAGAGAGCAAACCCCAAAAGGGGGGAGGGGCCCATGTGGGGGAGGGGTCCCGGGGGGGTGCAGCCACCACCGTTGGGGGGGGGGGTGAATTTTGGGGGGCCCCCCGTCCCCCCACCTATTTATTCTCTCGAGACGTTTTTGCCTTATAAAGTTCCGGAAAAGCCCCTCGGTGTCGGTTGTTTTTGGGGGGGCGGGGGTCCCACGGCGCCGCCCCCCCACCTCCCGCCCCCCCATTTAAACCCCCCCAAATTCCCCCCCCCGGGTCTGTGTCTGTGCTGCTGCTGCTGCTGCTGCGCGTGATCCAGCGATTATAAATCTGTGTAACCCTCAGCCGCCTCCGCCGCTTCTTTGGCTCCGCGCACGGACCCCCAAAATCCCCCCAAAATTCCTGTCAAAATCCCCCACAGGTTCCCCCAAAAATCCTCCAAAAACCCCCACAGACTCCTGGAAAAATCCCCCCGAAAATCCTCCTAAAATCCCCCACAGATCCTGCTGGATCCCCCTCGAAATCTCCCCCAGGTTCCCCAAAATCCCCCTCAGATCCCCCCCCCCAAATACCCCCAAATCTCGCACAGATCCCCCCTCAAAATCCCCCCAGATCCACCCCTAAATGTCCCCCCCCAAATCCCCCACAGACACCCCCAAAATCCTCCCAAATATCTCCAAATGCTCCCAAATCCACTCCCGATTTTCCTCTAAAATTCCCCACAGATCCCCCCCCCCAAAATCCCCCTCAAATTCGCTCCACATCTCCACAGATCCCCCCAAAAATTCCCCACAGATTCCCCCAGAATTTCCCCCAAAAATCCCACCCAAATTCCCCCAGATCCCCCCAAAACCCCCCAGCCCACAGAGGGCGAGGGGGCTGCGTCATTCTCAGGGGACCCCGATCCCTCCTGGAGTTTGGGGATTTTGGGGGTTTTTGGACCTCCCCACCCTACGTGGGTTTTGGGTCCATCCAGGTGGATTTCGGGTCCCCAGGTGGATTTTGGAGTTCCCAGGTGGATTTTGGGGTTCCCAAGTGCTTTTTGGCCCTGCGGGTGTTAATTTTAGGCTCTCCCCAGGTAGTTTTGTGTCCGCCCAGGTGGAACCCACCAGGTGAGCTTCAGGGTCCCTGGGTGCTGATTTTGGGTTCCTCCAGGCAGATTTTGGGGGTCCTGGGAGGATTTTGACCCCGACATGTGCTGATTCTGGGACCAGGTGAATTTGGAACCCCCCCAGGTGAGTTTGGATCCATCCAGGTGAGTTTGGGACCCCCCCCGATGACTTTTGGCATCCCCAGGTGCTGATTTTGGGGGCCCCAGGGGGGTTTGTGACCCCCAAATGGGGTCAGGAGGATGATCCTGGATCTCCCCATAGATCACCTGGATGACGTCACTGGATTCCCTCCGATGACATCACAGTGGGACCTCACCTGGTCTCAGGTGCCCCCCCCGCCCTTCCCCCCCTCCCCCACCCCTCGGGACTGTCCTGGCAGCTATGACGTCACACCGCGACGCATTTCGCGCTTACGACGTCATCATATGTATGACGTCATCGCGGGCTATGGGCGGGAAGTGCGCCCAAGCCCCGCCCCTTTCCCCCGTATTCGCGCCCTGTTCCGCCACACTCAAGATGGCGCCGTTGCCGCGGTAACCGCAGGGGGCGGAGCTTCTGCCACACACAAAATGGCGGTGCCCACAGCGGGCCGAGCCTGGGCGGGGCCTCCCCGATGGAGGAGGCGGGGCTGGGACCAACTGGGGCGGACCGGGACCTCCAACATTCCCCCCAAAAAGTCTCTGGAACACCCCGACGTTGTCGGGAGCACCCCCAAACTCATTTCTGGCTCGGGGGTCTCAACCCAACCACCCCCCCAAAAAACCGGATCCTCTCCCGGACCCTCAGAGGGAATCCATGTCACACCTCGGCTTTATTGTCACACCTGGCGGCTGTTTCACACCTGAGCCTGAGGGGGGACACCCCAAAACTCCCTAAATCTTCCCCAAAACCTTCCCCAAAACCTGGGACCTTCATCCCGAGTCCATTGCTGAGGAACCTCCACCTTCCTCCTCTCCTCTCCCCAAGCCTTGGAGCATTTTGGGGTCCCGGAAAGGCGAAACTGGAGCGAAAAGCGCCAAATTCGGGTGTTTGAATAAAAATCCGTTACGGGAAAGGCGGGAAAAGCGCCTGCGCAAAAATAAATTAAGGTGGAGCCACGCATGCGCCATTACGACCGGTAGAATCGCGCACGCGCAGTGAGCTCCGCAGCCGTTAAGCGCCACCATCCGGGGACTGGCGGGCGCCATCTTTGTGGCGGGTGGAGGAGACGCGTCCAAAATGGCGGCTCCCAAGCGCCAGTAGCCGGCGCGGCGGGCGGGCCTTTCTCGGCTTTTAGAGCGGCGGCGGCGGTCCGGAGCGAGCGGCGGCGGCAGCGGCGGAAAGCGGCGCCCGGGGTCGGCGGGCGGCGGGTGGCTGCAGGTGCGGAGCGCCGGCGGAGCGGCGCGGAGAGCGGCGCATCCGGGTCCCGCGGCCGCCGCCATCTTGGGCCGCCGCGGACCTGCGAGCTCCCACCTGCGCCATCTTGGGGCGCCGCATCGGGGCTGCCCCGGAGGGGGGACGAGAGGAGGGGGCGGCGGGGCCTGAGCGAGGAGCGCGGGGAACGCTCAAAGCTCCGCTCCCGTCCCGGGCAGGCGCCGCCATTTTGTGCGCGCGGCGAGGAGGAGGAAGAGGAGGAGGACGAGGAGGAAGATCCGGGCACCGGGCGGCGCCATCTTGGACCCCCCCCTTTCCACAGCAGCGCGCCGCCATCTTGTGACCCCTCCCCCGCGCACCCGGGCACCGGCCGCTCCGCCGCCTTGGAGCCGCTGCGGTAGCGGAGCCGCACCCGGTAAGGGCGGAATGGAGCGGGTAACGCCGGGAGGGAGAGTAGGGACCGCGGGGCCCCCGTGGGGGCCGACAATGGGCATCGGTTCCGCCGGATGGGCGGCGCCATCTTGGGAGGGGACGTGCGGGCTGTCATGGCGGCCCCGTGCGCCGACATCCGGGTCCTTCCCCCCCACCGCCCCCGGGGCGCCATCCTGGGCGGGGCCGCCGCATCCGGGTCCCGCGCGCCGCCATCTTGAGAGTCCTGGGGGGGAGGGGTGGGCAATTGCAGCACCGGGGATCCCCGGCCCGTTTGCGTCGCTCGGAGCCGCGGCACCCTGAGGCGTTAGAGCGGCTCCGGCGTCCCGTTAACTCTAGGGAGGAGCGGTGGGGAGAGCAGGGGCGCCCCCGGGCAGAGGAAGAGGAGAAGGAGGAGGGGTGGCGGTTTGCGGAGGGGGCGGTACCCAAGGAGAGGCGGGGCGCCCAAGATGGCGGCGCCCATGGCAGGCTGAGCGCTCCGTACAGCGCTGCACCGCCGGGAAACGGGCCGCGCCACCGGCAGCCAGACCGTGGGGGATTCGGTGTGTGCGGGGGAACGAGGCCGGGAATGCCGGGGAGCGATTACGGGGCCGCGGAAAGGCCGGGAGGGGGCGGCACCGGGAGTTGGCGGGGTTCGGGGAAAAGGGGGGGGTTAGAAGGAGGGAAAACCGCGTAAAAGGCGGGCGGGGGGGCGGCTCCTTTAAGAGGCAGTTGGAGTGGGCGCGGCCACGCCCTTCCGTGACCACACCCCCTCCGTTGGCGCCATGGCCGCGCCCCTTCAGGCGGCTCCGTACAGTCCTCTCCAAGCCCCTCCGCCGCTCACCCCAGCCCCGCCGCTACCGGGCCCGGCCCGGAGGCCACCGAGGTGTCGGTGAAACTCCTCCCGGTCTCCCTCCCAAAATGCCGCCGCCTTTTCCCGTCCCGCCTTCCCCACAATGTCGCCCCCCCGTCCTCGGCCAAGATGGCGCCGCCCGGGTCCGGAGGGGGCGTGTCCGCGCTGCCCCCGCCCACTCCCGTCGCTTCCCGCCCACCCTCGGCGGCCGCCGGACACAGGCGCAAGATGGCGGCTCCCAGGGCGGCGTGAGGGGCCGCCGCCGCCGCGCTCCGCCCGCAGCCGCAGCCCCGCGCCGGGAGCCGCCGCAGCCGCGCTAGCCCCGGAGCCGCCGCCGGGAATCGGGGAGCGGCCGCGGGCCGGGAGAGGGAGGCGGCCGCGGGGCCGCGGTGAGCGGGGGGGGAGGCGGTGGGGGGGAGGAGGCGGCCGCCATTTTCCGCCCGGGCAGAGACAAGATGGCGGCGCGCAGGGGCCTGAGGGGGGGGGAGGGGGCGGGAGGGGAGGGGCAGGGCTGGGGGGGGGTTGGGCATTTCGGGGGGGGGGGGGGGGTACGGCCTGAGGGGGGAATTGGGGGGGGGGGGGGAATGAAGCTGAGGGGTGCAATAAGTGAGGGGGGGTCACGGCCTGAGGGGGGATTTGGGAGGGGGGGGAGATGTAGCTGAGGGGGGAATTTGGGGAGGGGGCGGGTTGGGCACAATCTGAGGGGATAATTTGGGGAGGGGGGTGTTGACACTGTGGGGGTGGCACGGCTTGAGGGGGAATTTGGGGGGAGAGATAGAACTTTAAGGGTGGCAAATTTGGGGGGGGGCGGGGGGAATTGGGTAATGGGGGGTTCATGGGCTTAGTAGGGGTAATTAAGAGAAGACATAATGGGGAAAGTAATTAACGGGGAGGAATAAATGCTCCCCTCCCCTTTAAGTGGACTCCTCCCCCATTGTCACACCCCCCTGCCGTGGGGAGGGTAATTAACTCTTTCGTGGTAATTGCGCTGGGGGGTGTAATTAAAGCTTCTGTGCGGGATTTTGAGGGGGGGGGCCATGTCAAGCTCCTAGGGTATTTTTGGGGAGGGGTTGGACGTGACCCTGGAGAGTTTGGGGAGGGGGCAGAAGGGGATTGACCCCCAGGTTTGGAGATGACACCCCCTGAGAGATGTAATGGGGGGGTCCCTATGCCCGATCCCCCCTCTGAGGGGGGGAGCCAGTGTTAATGGGGGCGTTTTGGGGGTGTCCTCCACATCCAGACCCCCCCGATCCCCCCAGAAGGGTCAATGCGGGGTGGGGTCTCGTCTCATTGTTTTGGGGTGTGCCCTATATCCAAATTCCCCCTTCCCACAAAGGATGGGAAGAGGGGGGTGCTCAGGGCATTGGGGGGGGGGTTGAGGTGTCCCCCACACCTGATCCCCCTCCCCCCAACCACCAGGGTAGGCAGTGGGGGGGTGTCAGCTCATTTGGGGGATTTTTGGGGTATCCCCTGTGTCTGACCCCCCAGGACAGGCAGTGGGGGCGTCATTGTCAGTCGGGGGCGGGGTGTCAGCTCATTTTGGGGATTTTTGGAGTATCCCCCATATCTGACTTGCCCAAGACCCCCCAGGACAGGCGGTGGGGGGGTGGTGTCAGTTAATTTTGATGGTTTTTGGGGTATCCCCCATAGCTGACCCCCTGTGTCCCCCCAGGACAGGCAGCGGGGGACGCATGGCAGGCCTGGGCGGGGGGGGGTCCCCGCCGCGGGCCCCCCCGGGCCCCCCCGCGCTGCAGCCGCGCTGGAAGCGGGTGGTGGGCTGGGCTGGGCCCGTGCCCCGGCCCCGGCACGGCCACCGCGCCGTGGCCATCAAGGAGCTCATCGTGGTCTTCGGGGGGGGCAACGAGGGCATCGTGGACGAGCTGCACGTGTACAACACAGGTGGGCACCTGGGGGGGCACCTGGGGGCGTGGGGGGTCCTTACTGTGGTGGGACTGGGGACAAACTGCAGGTGAACAACACAGGTGGGCACCTGGAGGCGTGGGGGGGTCCCCACTGTGGTGGGATTGGGGAGGAGCTGCAGGTGAACAACACAGGTGGGCACCTGGGGGCATGGGGGATCCCTGCCGTGGTGGCCTTGGGGACAAACAGTAGGTGTAGAGCACAGGTGGGGCACTTGGGGGGCACCTGGGGGCGTGGGGGGTCCCCGTAGTGGTGGCCTTGGGGACAAACTGCAGGTGAGCAACACAGGTGGGGCACCTGGGGGGTACAGAGGGAGTGGGGGGGTCCCTACAGAGATGGGATTGGGGTTCGTTCCTCGTGTCCCCCTTGTGTCCCTGTCCCCGTTTTGTCCCTACTGTTGCCAAGCAGTGGTTCACCCCAGCAAGTCGGAGGCTCGTTCCTGGTGTCCCCACTGTGTCCTTGTGCCCTCTGTGTCCCTGACAGCCACAAGCCGTGGTTGATTCTGGGGGTTCAGGGGGTCATTCTCAGCGTGTCTCTGTCCCCACCAGCCAGCGGTTCAGGGAGTTTGTCCCTCAGTTTGTCCCTGTCCCCGTTTTGTCCCCACGATCGCCAACCAGTGGTTCAGGGGATTATTCTGAGTCTGTCATTGTCCCCTGTGTGTCCCCACAGCCATCAACCAGTGGTTCAGGGGATCGTTCTCAGTGTCCCTTGCGTGTCCCTGTCCCCTTTATGTCCCCTCTATGTCCTCAGAGCCACCAACCAGGGGTTCATTTTGGGGGTTCAGGGGATTGTTCTCAGTGTCCCCTGTGTGTCCCCACAGCCACCAGCCTGTGGTTCATTTTGGGGGTTCAGAGGATCGTTCTCAGTGTCCCCTGTGTGTCCCCACAGCCACCAACCAGTGGTTCAGGGGATCGTTCTCAGTGTCCCCTCTGTGTCCCTGTCCCCTGTGTGTCCCCACAACCACCAGCCTGTGGTTCATTTTGGGGGTTCAGGGGATCGTTCTCAGTGTCCCCTGTGTGTCCCCACAGCCACCAACCAGTGGTTCCCCGGCCGTGCGGGGGGACATCCCCCCGGGCTGCGCCGCCTACGGCTTCGTGTGTGACGGCACGCGGCTGCTGGTGTTCGGGGGCATGGTGGAGTACGGCAAGTACAGCAACGACCTCTACGAGCTGCAGGTACCCCAGAGCCTGGGGATCCCCCCCTGAGCACCTGGGGAACCCCCGGGGAACCCCCCTGAGCACCTGAGCACCTGGGAACCCCTGGGGAACCCCCCCTCGGGGAAACCCCCCCCGGGGAACCCCCTGAGCACCTGGAAACCCCCGGGGAACCCCCCCATAGCACCTGGGGAACCCCCCTGAGCACCGAGGGAGCACCTGGGGACCCCCCCTGAGCACCTGGGGAACCCCCGGGGAATCCCCCCATGAGCACCTGGGAACCCCCAGGGAACCCCCCTGAGCACCTGGGAACCCCTGGGGAACCCCCCCCCCCCGCCAAGCACCTGGGGAACCCCCCCCCCGCCCCGAAGCACCTGGGAACCCCCTGAGCACCCCCCCCCCCCTGAGCACCTGGGGAACCCCCGGGGAGGGGAGAGCACCTGGAAAGGGAACCCCCCTGAGCACCTGGGGGACACCTGGGGAACCCCCCCCCCGAGCACCTGGGGAACCCCCCTGAGCACCTGGGGGAACCCCCCTGAGCACCTGGGGAACCCCCGGGAAACCCCCCCTGAGCACCTGGGGAACCCCCGGGAAACCCCCCTGAGCACCTGGGAACGCCCTGAGCACCTGGGGGACACCTGGGGAACCTCAGGAGCACCTGGGAACCCCCCTAAGCACCTGGGGAACCCCCTGAACGCTGGGTGACCCCCTGGGAACCTCCCCAAACACCTGGGGACCTCTTGGGAACCCCCCAAAACCATCGGTGTCCCCTCAGAACCCCCCCAAACACCTGGGATCCCTCCCAGGACCCCTGAACCTCCCCAGTTTTGGGGTCCCCCATCCCCCTGGGTGCCCCCCCCCAATTGCAGACCCCTCCCCAAATCCCTCTTCCCCCTCCCATTCCAGGCCTCCAGGTGGGAGTGGAAGCGGCTGAAGGCGAAGACCCCCAAAAATGGACCCCCCCCATGCCCTCGGCTGGGCCACAGCTTCTCCCTGGTGGGCAACAAGTGTTACCTGTTCGGGGGGCTGGCCAACGACAGCGAGGACCCCAAAAACAACATCCCCCGGTATGGGGCACCCCAAAACCCCAGGGCACCCCAAAACCTCGAGGGCACCCCAAAAACCCTGGGAATCAGTGTGGGGAGGGGGTTTGGGGGTATTTGGGAGGTGTGAGGGTGAGGCTGAATCACTTGTGTTGTTTTTAGAGGGCACCCCAAAAGCCTAGTGCACCCCAAAACCATGGGGGCACCCCAAAAATCACAGGGATGACTGGAGGGGAGGGGGTTTAGGGCTGGTTTGGGGGCACACAGGGATTTTTGGGGGGCATGGGGGGGTGAGCCTGAAACATTGGCATCACCTTTAGGGGGCACAGGGACCTTTGAAGTGGCACCCCAAAACCCTGGGGGCACCCCAAAACTTTTGAGAATAGGGTTGGGATGAGGGATTTGGGGACTTTCCCCATCTTTGGGGGAAACCTTGGGGCACACCGGAGTGACCCCAAAACTTTGGGGTCATTTTTGGGAGAGACTCAGGGATCCCTGGCAGGGGCACAGGTGACACTGGCACCGTTCTGGGTGAATTTTAGGGGATTTAAAAACTCTTTTAGGGTTGGTTTATGTCCCCAAAGCCCCTTTTAGGGCAGTCCCACATATCCAACCACCCTTTTAGGATTTTTTGGGGTCTCCTGACCTTCTTAATCCTCTCCCCACATATCTGCACACCTGTACACATGGGCACAGGTGGCATTTGGACCACCCTGGCTGCATTTTATGGGATTTAAAAACCCTTTTAGAGCAATCCCACGTATCCAACCACTCTTTTAGGATTTTTTATAGGATCCCCTGACCCCATATCCCTTCCCTCAGGTACCTGAACGACCTGTACGTGCTGGAGCTGCGCCCGGGCTCGGGGGTGCTGGCTTGGGACATCCCCATCACCTACGGGGTGCTGCCCCCTCCCCGGGAATCCCACACGGCCGTGGTGTACACGGAGCGCGACGGGCGGCGCTCGCGCCTCGTCATCTACGGGGGCATGAGCGGCTGCAGGCTGGGGGATCTGTGGACGCTCGACATCGGTACGGGGGGTTTTGGGGGGAATTTGGGGTTTTTGTGGGGTTTTGTGGGTTTTTTGTGGGGTTTGGAGGGGTTTTGGGGTCAGGGAAATGGGGGTTACTGGGGGATGTTGGCGTCTACGGGGGCATGAGCGGCTGCAGGCTGGGGGATCTGTAGACACTCGATATTGGTACGGGGGGTTTTGGGGTTTTTGTGGGGTTTCCTGGGGTCTTTAAGGGCTTTTTGTGGGGTTTGGAGGGGTTTTGGGGTCAGGGGAATGGCAGGTAGTGAGGGACACTGGGGGATCTTGGCATCTATTGGGGGCATGAGCGGCTGCAGGCTGGGGGATGTGTGGACACTCGACATCGGTATGGGGGTTTTGGGGGGAATTTGGGGTTTTTGTGGGTTTTTTGTGGGGTTTGGAGGGGTTTTGGGGTCAGGGGAATGGGGGTTACTGGGCGACGTCGTCATCTATGGGGGCACAAGTGGCTGTTTCCTTACATTTTCAGTGGTTTTGGGGCCGTTTCTTGGCATTTTGGGATTGTTCCCCTCGCATTTTGGGGTCGTTTCCTCGCATTTTGAATTAATTTTTCTAAATCCTGGGTGATTTTGGGGCCATTTCCTCACGTTTTGGGGCCATTTCGTCACATTTTGGGGTCGTTTCCTCACATTTTGGGACCGTTTCCTCACGTTTTGGGGCACTTTCCTCACGTTTTGGGGCTTTTCAGAGACGCTGACCTGGAACAAGCCGAGCCTGAGCGGGGTCGCTCCCCTCCCCCGCAGCCTCCACTCGGCCACCACCATCGGCAACAAGTGAGTCTGGGGGCGACCCCCCCCAAAAAACCCCCCTCAAATTTCCTCCTGACCCCCCCCTTTATTCTGGGGGGTCCCTTTGTGTCCTTGTCCCCACCCTGGGGGGGGTTGGGGTCCTTAAGGGGGTGCTTTGTTTTAATTTAATTTTTTAATTAATTTGGGTGATCTCATGACTCCCCCCCAACCATAAAATTTTGGGGGGTGGGGGTCTCAGGGTGTCTCCCTGACCCCCCCTGACCTCTGCCTCCCCCCCAGGATGTACGTTTTTGGGGGGTGGGTGCCCCTGGTGATGGATGACGTGAAGGTGGCGACGCACGAGAAGGAGTGGAAGTGCACCAACACCCTGGCCTGCCTGAACCTGGGTGAGGAGGGGGCTTAGGACCCCCAAAACTGACCCCAAAACCCACCCTGAAACACCCCAAATTCTCAGTCTGACTGAGGAGGGGGCTTGGGACCCCCAAAACTGACCCCAAAACCCACCCTGAAACACCCCAAATTCTCAATCTGAGTGAGGAGGGGGCTTGGGACCCCCAAAACTGACCCCAAACCCACCCCAAAACCCACCCTTAAACAGCTCGAATTCTCAACCTGGGGGAGGAGGGGCTTGGGACCCCCAAAAGTGACCCAAATCCACCCTAAAACCCCTGAATACTTCCCCAATTTCCCCAAATTCCCTCAAAACCCTCCCTGAGCCCCCCAAATCCCCCCAAACCCCTCCCCAAATCCCCCCCAGACCCCTCTGTGACCCCCCCCGTGCCCCCCCAGACTCGATGGCCTGGGAGCCGCTGGTGCTGGAGACGCTGGAGGACAACGTGCCGCGGGCTCGCGCCGGGCACTGCGCCGTGGCCATCGCCACCCGCCTGTACATCTGGAGCGGCCGCGACGGCTACCGCAAGGCCTGGAACAACCAGGTGTGCTGCAAGGACCTGTGGTACCTGGAGACAGGTGAGTCTGGGGGCCTGCAAGGACCTGTGGTACCTGGAGACAGCTGAGTCTGGGGGGTTCAGTGAGTCTGGGGGCTGCAAGGACCTCTGGTACCTGGAGACAGGTGAGTCTGGGGGGCCTGCAAGGAGCTGTGGTACCTGGAGACAGGTGAGTCTGGGGGGCCTGCAAGGACCTGGGGGGGACTGTGAGGACCTGTGGTACCTGGAGACAGGTGAGTCTGGGGGCTGCAAGGACCTGGGGGGCTGCAAGGAGCTGTGGTACCTGGAGACAGGTGAGTCTGGGGGCTTTACTGAGTCTGGGGGGCCTGCAAGGACCTGGGGGGACTGTGAGGACCTGTGGTACTTGGAGACAGGTGAGTAAGTGAGGTGTAAGCCAGGTGTAAGAGGTGTTACATAGGTAACACGCAGGTGGTACTCAGATGTACCCCGGGTGTGATGCGAGCGGTACAGGTGTGTCCAGGTGTACTCCAGGTGTACCAGATGTTATATAGGTACAGTCTGCCTGTGTCGAGGTGTACCCCACCTGTACCCCAGGTGTACTCAGGTGTAAGCGGTACTGGAGTACCCCGGTGTACCTCACCTGTGCCCAGGTGTACCCAGCTGTGATGTGAGTGGTACAGGTGTACCCACCTGTGCCCAGGTGTACCCGTGTCTGTGATATGAGTGGTACAGGTGCACCCAGGTGTGCCCAAGTGTACCCCACCTGTGCCCAGGTGTACACAGCTGTGATGTGAGTGGTACAGGTGTATCCAGGTGTACCCCACCTGTACCCAGCTGTGTTATGAGTGGTACAGGTGTACACAGGTGTACCTCACCTGTATCCAGGTGTACCCAGCTGTGATATGAGTGGTACAGGTGTACCCCAGGTGTACCCCACCTGTACCCAGCTGTGATATGAGTGGTACAGGTGTACCCCTGGTGTACCCACCTGTGCCCAGGTGTACCCCACCTGTGCCCACCTGTCCCCACACGCGTCCCCTGTCCCCGCAGAGCGCCCGCCCGCGCCGGGCCGCGTGCAGCTGGTGCGCGCCAACACCACGTCGCTGGAGGTGAGCTGGGGCGCGGTGCCCACGGCCGACTCGTACCTGCTGCAGCTGCAGAAGTACGAGCTGCCCGCCGCGCCCGCGCCGCCGCCCGTGCCCTCGGTGCCCGCCAACCCCCCCAAGAGCCCCGCGCCCGCCGCGCCCGCGCCGCCCCCCGCGCCCCCCGCCCTGCCCCAGCTGGGGGGCGTGGGGCTCACCCTGCTGCCCCCGCCCGCCGCGCCCCCCAACCCGCCCGGCGTCGCCGCCGCCGCGGCGGCGGGGACGGCGGGCGGCGCCGCCGGGGGGGTGGCGGCCGTGGCGGCGGCGGCGGCGCAGGGGGGGACGGGGGGGACGGTGGCCGCGGCCCCCGGTGCCACCCTGCAGGTGCTGCCGGCGGCGGGAGGGGCTGCGGCGGCGGCGGCCAGCGGAGCGGCCACGGCGGGGAGGGCACCTGGTGAGTGACGGGGAGGTGGGGACAGTGGGGGGACAGTGGGGACGTGGGGGGAGGTGGGGATGTTGGGGACATGGGGGAGGCAGAGATGGGAACGCTGGGGACATGGGGGGACATGGGGACATTGGGGACCTGGCAGTCCCCATGACACTGGGGATGTGGCAGGGAGATGGGGACACAGGGGATGATGGGGACATGGGGGACACTGGGGACACGGAGGGGATGTTGGGGACTGGGGGAGATGGGGACTTTTGGGGGGTCATTGGGGACACTGGGGACATTGTGAGGGGAAGTGGGGACATTGGGGATGTGGAGGAGTAGGGATGGGGACATTGTGGGAGACACTGAGAGTGACAGGAGGGTGCTGGGGGTGACAGGAGGACATCTGGGGGGGGTTCCCTGTGTGTGTCCCTGTGCCCTCCCTGGGTGTCCTGGCATTGCTGAGGGTGACAGAGGACACGGGAGATGTCCCTGTCCCCACACTGACCCCCCCCGTCCCCTCCCAGGTGTCCCGGCGGTGCTGAAGGTGACCGGTCCCCCTGCGGCCACCGCGGGGCCACCGCTGGTCACCGTGCGCTCGGCCGGGCCCGGCAAGGCCCCGGTGACGGTGACATCGCTGCCCGCCGGCGTCAGGATGGTGGTGCCCACCCAGAGCCCCCAGGGCACGGTGAGAGCGGGGACACCTGGGGACACCTGCTGGGACAGCTGGGGGACACGGGGAGGGGACCTGGGGGTGGTTTGGGACAGAGGGAGGGACCCCAGAGGGTCCTGGGGGGATGCTGGGGACACAGGTGAGTCCCGGGGGCTACCTGGGGACACAGGTGTGACACAGGGGGTACGTGGGTGTCACCTTGCTGTCCTAGCTGTCCTCAGGTCTGCCCCAGGTGTATCCAGGTGTGCTCAGGTGTCCATAGGTGTATTCCATAGGTGTTGTGCCCAGGTGTCCCCAGATGTGCTCAGCTGTCCCCAGGTGTGCTCAGGTGTCCCCAGGTATACTCCAGCTGTCCCCAGCTCTCCCCAGCAGTCCCCAGGTGTGCCCCCAGCTGTCTCCAGGTGTCCCAAGGAGTGGGCAGGTGTCCATAGGTACAATCCAGATGTGCCCAGGTGTGCTCAGGTGTGTCCCTAGCTGTCCCCAGCAGTCCTCAGGTGTGTCCCCAGATATGCTCAGTGCCCCCAGGTGTGCTCAGTTGTGTCCCTAGCAGTCCCCAGCTGTCCCCAGGGGTGCTCAGGTGTGTCCCCAGCAGTCCCCAGGTGTCCCCAGGTGTGCTCAGGTGTGTCCCCCCGCAGGTGATCGGCAGCAGTCCCCAGATGAGCGGCATGGCCGCGCTGGCGGCGGCGGCCGCGGCCACCCAGAAGATCCCCCCGGCCTCGGCGCCCACCGTGCTCAGCGTCCCCGCGGGGGCCACCATCGTCAAGACGGTGGCCGTCACCCCCGGGGCCACCACCCTGCCCGCCACCGTCAAGGTGGCCTCGTCACCTGTCATGGTAGGGGACGCTGTGGGGGTTTGGGTGGCACTGGGGGGCGTCGTTGTCACCGTGGTGTCACCGGGGCTCGGGTGGCACTGGGGTGGCACCGGGTGACTCGAGGTGGCACCATGGTGACACTGGGGAGCTTGAGGAGGTCACAACTGGGGTGACACTGGGTGACTTAGGATGACCCTGTGGTGTCACCAGGAGCCTTGTGGGTGTCCCCACCTGTCCCTACAACATCCCCACATGACCCCCACCATGTCCCTTCAGTGTCCCCACCATGTCTCCACATGTCCCCATGCTGACCCCTCAATTTCTCCACCATGTCCCCTCAATGTCCTCGCCTTGTCCCCACACTGTCTCCTCAATCTCCCCACCATGTTCCCGCATGTCCCCACACTGTCCCCACCACGTCCCCACGCTGTCCCTTCTGTGTCCCCACGCTGTCCCCTCAATGTCCCCGCCGTGTCCCCCCAGGTGAGCAACCCCGCCACACGCATGCTGAAGACGGCGGCCGCCCAGGTGGGCACGGCCGGGGCGTCCCCCGCAGCCACCAACGCGGCCACCAGGCCCATCATCACCGTGCACAAGTCCGGCACGGTGACGGTGGCCCAGCAGGCCCAGGTGGTCACCACCGTGGTCGGAGGGGTCACCAAGACCATCACGCTGGTCAAGAGCCCCATCTCTGTGCCGGGGGGCAGCGCCCTGGTGAGGGGACAGCTTTGGGGACAGTGCAGGGGGGACACGGGTTTGGGGACAGGGGGACATTGGGGGGGACATGGGTTTGGGGACACTGGTGGGGGGACACAGGTTTGGGGACAGGGGGGACGCTGGGGGGGACACGGATTTGGGGGATTTGGGGTGATGGACCCCTGGATTTGGGGACAAGGGCGGGATGTTGGCAGTGTGGGGACACAGATTTGGGGGGTAGGGACCCCGATCTGGGGATATTGGGAGGGTGGGGACGCAGATTTGGGGGGTCTTGAGGATGGGGGTGCGGAGGGGACACAATTTGGGGGGGGGTCTCTGACCCTCTGGGCCCCCCCAGATCTCCAACCTGGGCAAGGTGATGTCGGTGGTGCAGACGAAACCTGTGCAGAGCTCGGCTGTCACCGGGCAGGCCTCGAGCGGCCCTGTCACCCAGATCATCCAGGTGACACCCCAAAATCCCCCAAAGTCACCCCTAAACTGCCCCCAAATCCTCCAAATTATCCCCAAATTGCAGAGACTCCCCTGAGTCCCTGAGAGCCCCCCCAAAAACCCCCCTCAGCTGTCACCGGGCAGGCCTGGAGCGGCCCTGTCACCCAGATCATCCAGGTGACACCCCAAAATCCCCCAAAATTACCCCAAAATCCCCCGAATCACTGAGACCCCTGAGACCCTCCCCAAAATTCACTGACCACTGCTCCCCTGAGTGACCACCCTCCCAACTGCCACTCCTGAGTGACCGCTCCCCTGAGTGACCACTGCCCCTGAGTGACCGCCTTGCCTGAATGACCACCTCCCCTGAGTGACCGCTCCCCTGAGTGACCCTCTCCCCGCAGACCAAGGGCCCCCTGCCCGCGGGGACCATCCTGAAGCTGGTGACGTCGGGGGAGGGGAAGCCCACCACCATCCTGACCAGCACGCAGGCGGGGGCGGGGGCGGCCAAGCCCCCCACCATCCTGGGCATCAGCAGCGTGTCCCCCAGCACCACCAAGCCCGGGACCACCACCATCATCAAAACCATCCCCATGTCGGCCATCATCACCCAGTCGGGGGCTACCGGTGAGTGAGACCCCTCCCCAAATTAACCTGAGACCCTCAAACCATCCCTGAGACCCCCAAACCATCCCTGAGACCCCCAAACCATCCCTGAGACCCCCAAACCATCCCTGACCTCCCTGAGACCCCCAAACTATCCCAGAGACCCTCAAACTCCCCCATCCCCTGTGTCCCCCCTGTGTCCCTGTCCCCTTGCTGACCCCCTCGTGACCTCCCCATGTCCCCCTGTGACCCCCCCCGCCATGTCCCTGTCCCCCCGTGACCCCCCCGGCGTCCCTGTCACCCTGCTGACCCCCCCGGTGTCCCCAGGTGTCACCAGCAGCCCCGGGATCAAGTCCCCCATCACCATCATCACCACCAAGGTGATGACCTCGGGCACCGGGACCCCCGCCAAGATCATCACAGCTGTCCCCAAGCTGGGCGGGGGACACGGCCAGCAGGGTGTGACACAGGTGAGGGCACCCCTGGGGACACCTGAACCACCCTGGGGACACCTGAAATTGGGGGAGTTCAAGGACAATGGAGGGGACAGGAGGTGACCGAGGAAGGGTGACAGGTGGAGAGGTTGGGGACACTGGGATGGCGTCAGACAAGGGTTTGGGGACATTGGTGACACTGGGGTGGGGTCAGCGGAGGGGTTGGGGACGTTGATGATGGGGAGGGGCTATTTGGTGACATTGGGGACACTGTGGGGGGAGGGGGTCAGACAAGGGTTTGGGGACATTGGTGACACTGGCGTTGGCCTGGGGACACTGGAGACACCTCAGGTGGGGTCACCTGAGGGCTTTGGGGATATTGATGACAGTGGGGATGGGGTAGTTTGGTGACACTGGGGACACGGGCAGGGTGTCCCCGAGCGTGCCCAGCCCTGAGGGTGCCCAGGTGACAGCGCTGTCCCTGTGTCCCCCAGGTGGTGCTGAAGGGGGCCCCGGGGCAGCCGGGGACCATCCTGAGGACGGTGCCCATGGGGGGGGTCCGGCTGGTCACCCCCGTCACCGTCTCGGCCGTCAAGCCCACGGTGACCACCCTGGTGGTCAAGGGCACCACCGGTGAGTTGGGGTCACTCTGGGGTCATCGGGTCACCTTTGGGTCACTGGGGTGGTGACAAGGGGAGGTCACTTGTGGTCAAGGGTCACCTCTGGGCCACTAGGGGGGTCACTCTGGTGGTCAAGGGTCACTTCTGGTCACTGGGGTGGTCGCTAGGGGAGGTCACTTGTGGTCAAGGGTCACTTCTGGGTCACTGGAGTGACCATGCTGGTGGTCAAGGGTCACCTCTGGTCACTGGAGGGGTCACTGGGGCCATCCAGGGGTCACTGGGGTGGTCACTTGTGGTCAAGGACACCACTGGTGGGGGTGGGGGGTTACCAGGGGGTCACTGGGAGGTCACTGGAGGCGTCATTGGGGTCACTATGGGGACACTGAGGTGACCACCCTTGTGGTCAAGGGTGGTGGGGACACCAGGAGGTCACCTGGGGGGGTCACCAGATCACAGTGGGGGTCACCATGGGGTCACTTTGGGGTCACTTTTCCGGGCGGTCACTCACTGCCCTCGTGTCCCTGGCAGGTGTGACCACGCTGGGGACGGTGACAGGGACAGTGTCCACCAGCTTGGCCGGGGGGGCAGGTGGCCACAGCGCCACGGCCTCGCTGGCCACGCCCATCACCACCCTGGGGACAATCGCCACCCTGTCCAGCCAGGTCCTGAACCCCGCAGCCATCACGGCCACCGCGGCCGGGGGTGGCCTGGGGACACCGACCATCACCATGCAGGTGAGGGGACACTGGGGACATTGGGGACAGGGGGGCTGGGGACACCGACCCTCACCATGCAGGTGAGGGGACAGCGGGGACATTGGGGACACTGACCATCAAGATGCAGGTGAGGGGACAGGGGGGACAAATCCCCAAATGCGGCTCAGCCCCAGCTGTGCCGCTGACAGGAGCGGGGAGGGGACACACAGCAATCTGGGGGGACACAAAGGGGGTGTCACGGTGATTTGAGGCTGGGGACACTGTCTGTGGTCAGTGCCACCTCCCCTGACCCCCCCGTGGGGACACAGCCGGTGTCCCAGCCCACGCAGGTGACGCTGATCACCACGCCCAGCGGCGTGGAGGCCCAGCCCGTCCACGACCTCCCCGTGTCCATCCTGGCGTCCCCGACGGCCGAAGGTCCCCCCGCGGCCACCTCGGGGGGTGGCAGCCTGGCCGAGCCCCCCCCGGCCGAGGCCACCCCGGGCACCGTCACCCTGGTGTGCTCCAACCCCCCCTGCGAGACCCACGAGACCGGGACCACCAACACGGCCACCACCAGCCTGGTGGCCAACGTGGGGACAGGGGGGGGACAGCTGCAGCTGCTCTGCGAGGACGCGGGCGGGGGGACAGCGGTGCCAGCGCCCCCCCGGGCCTGCTCCAACCCCCCGTGCGAGACCCACGAGACGGGGACCACCAACACCCCCACGGCGGCGGGGACGGTGGGGACGGCGCGCTTGGGGACACCCGGGGGACCGCCCTGCCCCACGCAGCAGACGGCGGCCACGGGGACGACGATGACGGCGCGGTTGTGTCCCCCCGAAGGCGGCGGTGGCGGTGGCGGCGGTGTCACCTCGTGCCAAACGCAGGAGGCAGCCCCGTGCCAAACGCCCTGGGGACAGCCTGAGGTGGGGACGGCCACCGGCACGGTCACTGCAGCCACCACCACGAGCTGTGAGACCCCCGCGGGGACACGGCTGTGTGCCAACCCCCCCTGCGAGACCCACGAGACGGGGACAACCAACACGGTGACAGTGGCAGGGTCACAGCTCTGCTCCAACCCTCCCTGCGAGACCCACGAGACGGGGACAACCAACACGGTGACAACCACGGGGACACGGCTGTGTGCCAACCCCCCCTGCGAGACCCACGAGACGGGGACAACCAACACGGTGACAATGACAGCACCGAGGCCACCATGCTCCAACCCTCCTTGTGAGACCCACGAGACGGGGACAACCAACACGGTGACAGTGGCAGGGTCACAGCTCTGCTCCAACCCTCCTTGTGAGACCCACGAGACGGGGACAACCAACACGGTGACAACCACGGGGACACGGTTCTGCTCCAACCCCCCGTGTGAAACCCACGAGACGGGGACAACCAGCACGGCCACCACCACCACGGCCACCTCGCACCCCCCACCCGAGTCGGGGACAGCAGTGCCACCACCCCGAGGTGTCCCCCCCTGCGCCAACCCCCCCTGCGAGACCCACGAGACGGGGACGACCAACACGGTGACAATGACATCGTCGCAGCTGTGCTCCAACCCCCCCTGTGAGACCCACGAGACCGGGACCACCAACACGGCCACCACGGCCACCGCGGGCTCCCGGCCGGGTGACACCACCACGGCCACCAGCGCTGCCACCAGCGCCGCCACCACCGCCACCACCTCCAGCACGGGGGGGTCCCCGCCTTGTGCCAACCCCCCCTGCGAGACCCCCGAGAGCGGGACCACCAGCACGGCCACCAGAGCGGGGTCCTCGCCCTGCCAGAGCCACCAGAGCGGGGCCACCAGCACGGCCACCACCGAGGGGGTGACAACACCCCCGCCCTGTGCCACCACCGCCACCAGCCCCCCCCGCGCCTGCTCCAACCCCCCCTGCGAGACCCACGAGACGGGGACAACGGCCACGGCCACCACGGTCACCGCCAGCATGGGTGCCAGCCAAGGTGACCCCCGCATTGTCCCCAAACTGTCCCCAAATCGTTCCCTCCGCCCTTACTTTGGGGCGGTCGCCTCGCTGACCCCTCCCTGTTGTCCCCACAGAGCCCCCCCCGCCGGCTGCCAACGGGCAGGGGGAGGGGGAGCCCCCCCCCAGCGAGGGCGGGGGTCCCCCTGTACCCCCCGGGACCCCCAGCCCCGGCCCCAGCGGCAGCGGGACCCCCCAGCCCCGAGCGGTCACTACGGTCACTCAGTCCACGCCAGCGCCGGGGCCGGCCGTGCCGGTGAGCGCCTCTGGGGACACGGGGAGGGCTTGGGGACACTGGGAGGGGGGCTGGGGACATTGGGAGGGGGTTTGGGGGCATTGGGGAGGGTTGGGGACACTGGAGGGGGATATGGGGACACTGGGAAGGGGTTTGGGGACATAAAAGGGGGTTTGGGGACATTCAAAAGGGGTTTGGGGGCACAGGGGGGGGGGTTGGGGACAGTAGGAGGGGGTTTTGGGGACAGTGGAAAAGAGTTTGGGGACTTTGGGGGGGGGGGGTTGGGACAGTGAGGAGGGGGTTTGGGGGGGGTTGGGGACACTGGGAGGGAGGTTAGGGACTCAGGTGTCCAAGGGACCACGGCAGTGCCACCAGGAGCCTGCCGGTGGCTCTGGAGGCCACCAAGTCCCCATTTTAGGGTGGGGGTCTTTCCCACCCCACCAACCCCATTTCCTCACCCCTCTCCCCCCAGACCATCTCGTCGCTGACCGAATCCCCCCCGGCTCCCCCCGAGACCCCCCCAACCACCACGCCCACCCCCCCTGGAGACCCCCACCCAGCCCAGGACCCCTCCTCGGCCACGTCCCCGTCCCCCCCCGGGCCCGAGGCCGCCCCCCACCCCGCGGCCGAGGCCGGGGGGTCCCCGGAGCCGCTGGCCGTGGTGGTGCTGCCGCCGGCCGCGGCCGAGGGGGGTCCCGGCGAGGGGCTGGCGCTGCCCCCCGAGCTGCTGGCCGAGGCGGGGGGCGCGGGGGGCCCCCCCGGGCTGACCCCCGAGGAGCTGGCGGTCACCGCGGCGGCCGAGGCGGCGGCGGCGGCTGCGGCCAGCGAGGAGGCGCAAGCCCAGGCCCTGGCCATCCAGGCCGTGCTGCAGGCCGCGCAGCAGGCCGTCATGGGTCAGTTTGGGGGGGTCCTGGGGGGGGTTTGGGGGTCCTGGGGGGGGTTTGGGGGGTCCCATGGCCATGGTGGTGACCCCAAGGCCAGGCTCTGGCCATCCAGGCCACAGAGCAGGCGGTCGTGGGTCAGTTTTGGGGGGTTCTGGGGGGGATTTGGGGGGTCCTGGGGGTATTTGAGGGGACCTGGGGGCGTTTGGGGGGTCCCATGGCCGTGGTGGTCCTATGGTGGTCACCCCAAGCCCAGGCTCTGGCCATCAAGGCCACAGAGCAGGTGGTCATGGGTCAGTTTTGGGGGGTTCTGGGGGGGATTTAGGGGGTCCTGGGGGGGTTTAGGGGTGGTCATTGGGGTCTGGGTCCCATGGTGGGGGTCCTGTGGTTATGGGGGTCGCACAGTGGGGGCTATGGTGACCCCATGACCAAAAGGACCCCACGGCGTGGATTTTGGGGTGACCCCAGTGACTCCACGGGATGGATTCAGCCCTGCCCCCACCCCTGACCTGTCCCCTCTGTCCCCCCCCACAGGGACATCGGAGCCGCTGGAGCCCGGCGAGCCCGGGGGGGGCCCCTCGGAGCTGGGGGGGGGCCCTGGGGGTGTCGGAGGGGGCGGGGGGCGCGGGGGGGGCGCTGCCCTTGGTGCTCACCCAGCAGGACCTGGCGGCGCTGGTGCAGCACCAGCAGCACCTGGCCGAGGCCGGGACCCCCCCCGCGGCCCCCCCCGCACCCCCCACCCCCACCCCTCCCCCTGCCGCCCCCGCCGCCCCCCCCCAGACGGCCGCGCCCCCTCCCCATTTGCCCACCGAGGCCTTGGCCCCCGCCGACAGCCTCAACGACCCCGCGGGTGACACCAACGGCCTGGGGGACCTGGGGACAGTGCCCGGGGGGGGCACCCCCGCCACCCTGCTGCCCCCCCCCGGGGACGGTGAGACACCAAGGGGGGGGCTCTGGGGCTGGGACCCCCGCCCGTGGCAACGGGGAGGGGGAGGGGGTCCTTTGGGGGGGGTTTACAGGGTGGGGGGAGCACCCATTTTGGGGGGAGCACCCATTTTGGGGGATGTTTTTGTGGTTGGGGGGGTTTGGGACCTCTGGGGGGCACCTATTTTTTTGGGGGGCCGCCCTTTTAGGGGATGTTTATGGGGTGGGGGGGGTTCCCATGGGGGGATTTGGGATCCCTTGGATTTGGGGGGGTGGGGGGTCCTTTTTAGGGGATGTTTATGGAGTGGGAGGGGGTTTAGGATCCCTGGGGGGGGTATTTAGGGACCCCTTGGGGGTCACCCAAAAAGGGTGGGGGCACACCCGTGGGTGGGATCTGGGACCCCTTTGGGGGGCACCCATGACAACGGGGGGCACCCTAGGCTTGGCTTGAGCTCCCACTGCTGACATTGGGCTGGGTGGCGAATTCCAAGGAGGGGTTTTTTTAAGCCCCCTCCCCAATTTTTGGTGTTGCCCCCCTCCCCCCCACCAGGCCTGGCCCCCTCGAGCGCCTTCGTGGCCCCCCCGGGCCCCGCGGTGGCCCCCAGCCCCGCCAAGCTGCAGGCGGCCGCCGCCCTGGCCGAGGTGGCCAACGGCATCGAGAGCACCCCCGTGGTGAGTGGGAAATTCACCTCAAAATCCCCCCAAAACCCTCACAAACCCACCCAAAATCCACCCAAAATTCCCCTCAAAATCCACCCAAAATCCCCCTCAAAATCCCCACACAGCCACCCAAAATCTGCCAGAAATTTCCTCAAAATCTGCCCCAACAAAATCCCCCAATTTCTCTGAAAATTCTCCCAATATCCCCAGAAAAAAAATCCCCCAAAATCCCCCCAATTTCCCCCTAAAAATCCCCAATTCCCCCCCCATAAAATCCCCAATTTCCCCCATGAAATCCCCTCCATTTCCGCCCCAAAATCCGCCAAGAAATCGCCTCAATTTCACCGCAAAAATACTCTGATTTTCCCTGAAATTCCTTCCAAAAAATCCCCCAATTTCCCCCTGAAAAATCCTCCCAAATTCCCCCAATTTCCCCCTGAAAAATCCCCTAAATATCCCCCGATTTCCCCCTAAATATCCCCCAATTTCCCCTGAAAAATCCCCCAAAATTGCCCAAATTCCCCCGAATTGTGTCCAGAAGCCGGAGCCGGGGGCGCCGCCCAAGGCGCTGCCCAAGAAGGAGAACCAGTGGTTCGACGTGGGCGTCATCAAGGGCACCACCATGATGGTCACCCACTACTTCCTGCCGCCCGACGACGCGCCGCCGGCCGACGTGAGGCACCCCGCGCGGGGACGGGCACGGGGACACGGGGACAGCGCTGGGGACGGGCCTGGGACACGGGGACAGCGCTGGGGACAGGCCTGGGGACACGGGGACAGCGCTGGGACAGGCCTGGGACACGGGGACAGCTCTGGGGACAGGCCTGGGGACACGGGGACAGCGCTGGGGACGGGCCTGGGACACGGGGACAGCGCTGGGGACAGGCCTGGGGACACGGGGACAGCGCTGGGACAGGCCTGGGACACGGGGACAGCGCTGCGGACGGGCCTGGGACACGGGGACAGCGCTGGGGACACAGGGACAGCGCTGGGGACACAGGGACAGCTCTGGGGACAGTGCTGGGGAGAGGCCTGGGGACATGGGGACAGTGCTGGGACAGCCCTGGGACACAGGGACAGCACTGGGGACAGTGCTGGGGAGAGGCCTGGGGACACGGGCACAGCGCTGGGGACAGCCATGGGGACAGGCCTGGGGACAGGGGGACAGCTCTGGGACAGCCCCGGGGACATGGGGACAGCGCTGGGGACAGGCCTGGAACACAGGGACAGTGCTGGGGACACAGGGACAGCACTGGGGAGAGGCCTGGGGACACGGGGACAGTGCTGGGGACACGGGGACAGCACTGGGGAGAGGCCTGGGGACACGGGGACAGTGCTGGGGACAGCCCCAGGGACATGGGGACAGGCCTGGGGACATGGGGACAGCGCTGGGACAGGCCTGGGGACATGGGGACAGTGCTGGGGACACAGGGACAGCGCTGGGACACCCAGGCCGTGCTCCTGGGTCTGGGGGGGTTCCTGTCCCGGTGTCCCCACGGTGTCCCCACGGTGTCCCCGTGTCCCCGCAGGACGAGGGCTCGGGGGTCCCGGACCACTCGCAGCTGCGCCGCCAGGAGCTGCAGCCGGGCACGGCGTACAAGTTCCGCGTGGCCGGGCTCAACGCCTGCGGCCGCGGGCCCTTCTCGGAGCTGTCGGCCTTCAAAACCTGCCTGCCCGGCTTCCCGGGGGCGCCCTGCGCCATCAAGATCAGCAAGGTGACCCCTGGCAGAGACCCCAGACCCAGAACGGGGACCCCAGACCCAGAACGGGGACCCCATCCCGTGGGGGAGCCCGTGACATCAACCCCAAGCCGAACCCCACCTGACCCGAGCCCGTCCCTGCCCGACTTCGCGGGGTCGCCCTGCGCCGTCAGGATCAGCAGGGTGACCCCAGACCCATAACAGGGACCCCAGACCCATGGCCTGACCCATGGCAGGGACCCCAGACCCATAACAGGGACCCCAGACCCATGGCCTGACCCATGGCAGGGACCCCAGACCCATAACACGGACCCTCCTGTGTCCCCCCATGTCCCCCACCTCCCGTAGCCCCCTGTACCCCCCGTACCCCCGACTGTGGCCCCCCATATCCCCCCTGACCCCCTGGTATCCCCCATGCCCCCTGACCCCTCTGTCCCCTGTGTCCCCTGTGTCCCCCCGATCCTTCTGTCCCCCATGTCCCCCCCGTGTCCCCCTGACCCCCAGTGCCCCACTGACCCCTCTGTCCCCCGTGTCCCCCCTGACCCCTCTCCCCCCCCGCACCCTGACCCGTGTCCCCCATGTCCCCAGAGCCCCGACGGGGCGCACCTGACGTGGGAGCCGCCGTCGGTGACGTCGGGCCGCATCGCCGAGTACTCGGTGTACCTGGCCATCCAGGGGGGGCCCGGGGGGGGCCCCGAGGCGCGCGGCGGGGGGGCGCAGCTGGCCTTCATGAGGGTCTACTGCGGGCCCAGCCCCTCGTGCCTCGTGCCGGCCTCCAGCCTGGCCAGCGCCCACATCGACCACACCACCAAGCCGGCCATCATCTTCCGCATCGCCGCCCGCAACGACAAGGGCTACGGCCCCGCCACCCAGGTGCGGTGGCTGCAAGGTGGGTCTGGGGGCTCTGAGGTGAGTCTGGGGGCTGCAAACCCCTGGGGAGGCCTGTGGGGCTGAGCAGGTGGGTGTGGGACTGTCCCCCACCCTGCCAAGGACAAGGGCTACGGCCCCGCCACCCAGGTGCGGTGGCTGCCAGGTGGGTCTGGGGGCTCTGAAATGGGTCTGGGGGCTGCACACACCTGGGGGAGGGGACTGCAGACACCTGGGGGTCCCCCCCACCCTCTGATGTCCCCTCCCTAAACCCCCCAGAGTCGAGCAAGGACGGAGCCGCTGGGAAACCGGGCAGCAAACGGCCCCTGGCGTCCCCCGACCTGTGAGTGGGGGTCCTCGAGGGGTCTGGGGGCTCCTTTGGGGGTCCTCGAGGGGTCTGGGGGGACTCTTATGGGGATATTTGGGGGTCTGGGGGCTCTTCTGGGGCTCCTGGAGGGGTCTGGGGGCTGTTTTGGGGGTCTGGGGGTTGTTTTGAGGGGTTTGGGGGGGAATTTGAGGGTCTGGGGGCTCTCTTGGGGGTCTGGGGGTTGTTTTGAGGGGTTTGGGGGGGAATTTGAGGGTCTGGGGGCTCTCTTGGGGGTCTGGGGGTTGTTTTGAGGGGTTTGGGGGGGAATTTGAGGGTCTGGGGGCTCTCTTGGGGGTCTGGGGGTTGTTTTGAGGGGTTTGGGGGGTTCTTTTGGGGGGTCTGTGGGTTCGATTTGGGGGAGCTGGGTGGGTATGGAGGAGTTTTGGGGGTCCCGGGGGGGAGGAAGGGGGGCTGCATTGAGGGTCTGGGTGTTATTTTGAGGAGGGGTCTCCATCAAACCCCCTCCCCAAATTTCCCCCTCCCCAGGAAATCCGCTCCAAAGAAGCCCAAGGCCGAAGGGCAGTGAAGGACCCCCGGGACCCCCCCTCAAAAAAAACCAACAAAACAACCCCTGGGGACCCCCCCCCAAGCCCCTCAACACCCCCGGGGGGGTTTTTGGGGGCCACTTTTGGGGTCCCCTCGCCTCGGGGGGGGGTCGGGGGGGGCTTTTTTTTTTACCTGTTGCAGTTGCTGGAATGAAAAAAGTTTTGTACAACGCTGCCCCTCCCCCCCCCCCAAAAAAATCCTCCCTCGGGACCCCTCCCCCACCCTGTACAGACCCCTCCCCCACCGGGGATTGGGGGGGAGGGGGAGGGGGGGACCCCCTGTGTATCATAGTGGGGGGGGGAGGGGAAAAAAAGCCCCCCCCCCCCCGAGCCCTCCCCTCCCCCCCCCCGAGTGTTGTGTCCGTCGTTTTTGTGCTATTTTGAAAATTAAAAAAAGACATTTTTTTGGAGTAAAAAAAATCCCATAAAATTGGGGATTTTATGGTTGGGGGATGGGGGGGGCCCTGGTGGTCTGGAACCCCCCCAGTTTGGGGGGGAGGATATTTGGGGGTCCAAGAGGGTTTTGGGGAGGGGGAAATGGCTGCTCTGGACACGCCGGTTTTGGGGCTGGGGTGGAAATTTTGGGGCTGGGGGTCACTTTGGGGGTCCTGGGGGTCACTTCTGGGAGTCTCCAGCCCCTTTGAAACCCCCCCCAGTTTTGGGTCTGGGGTCACTTGGGGGATCCTGGGGGCTTTTGTGGATTATTTTGGGGGTCTCCAACCCTCTGATCCCCCCCCCTAATTTTGGGTCTGGGGGAGTCCAGGTGCATAAGGGGCGTGGCCATTCAGCGGTAGGCGTGGCTAAGGAGGGGAAAGGGGCGTGGTGAGGAAGGGGGCGGCTTTGGGGACCCCAAAAGGGGCCTGGGGGGGGTCTGGGGCCCATGGGGCCCCCCCGGTGGGGTTTGGGGGGCAGAGGGGGTTCTGGGGACCCCCCGGGGTGGGGGGCTGGGGGGTTTAGGGGGGATTTTGGGGGCCCCCCTGGCTGGGCTGAGGGGGGATTTGGGGGTCTGGGGGCTCCGTGGGTTGGTCGGGGGGGGGGTTCTGTGTTCTTTGGTGTATCTGACGTCATTGCCTCTTCCCCCTGACGTCATAGCAACGCCGGCTGGGTGCGCTTGGTGACGTCACCGCCGCTTCCCGCCGCGTGTCCTTTACAAGCCCCGCCCTTCTCCCGGTTTTGCCTCGCCCCTTTTCCGCCCCGCCCCTTCTTCGTTCCTGGCCTCTCATTGGTTCCTTTAGGCCCCTCCCCAGTTCCTCATTGGCTCTGCCGGGCCCCGCCCTTCGCTCCTCCCATTCTCCACCCCCGCCCTCTCATTGGCTCATACAGACCCCGCCCTTGGCCTTTCATTGGCTGGCCGAGGCCCCGCCCCCGGTCCGTCACCGGATCCTCCCGCCCGGCGCCGCCGCCGCTTCCTCCGGGCCCGCCGCGGCCCCGGGACCCGCTCGGAGCCCCGGGAGCCGCTCGGAGCCCCGGGAGCCGCCGGCAGCGCGGCCCGGCCCGGCCCCGCCATGTGGCTCTTCTCCCGGGACCCGGTGCGGGACTTCCCCTTCGAGCTGGGCCCGCCCGATGCGGAGCCCGAGGCGGATCCGCTCCCGGACCCCGCGGCCCCGGCCCCGCTCTGGCGGCTGCTGCGGGGGCGCCGCAAGGTGGGGGCGATGTGTGGGGTGGGGGGGTCCCCTCGCGTGTCCCCTCCCTGTCCCGGATCCCTGCATGGCCGCGGCCCCGCCATCCCTGCCCCGAGTCCCCCCCCGTGTCCCCACGACCCCCCCCCCCCCGTGTCGCCAGGTCCCAGCTGTCTCTATCCCCGTGTCACCACTGTCCCCACACCTCCGTTTGTCCCCTCGTGTCCCCCTGTCCCGTCATTGCTCCGGCCCCGCGTGTCCCAACAGTGTCCCCTTTTCCCCCCTTGTCCCCCTGTGCTGTTCCCCTGCTGTCCCCCCTGTCGCTGCTGTCCCCTGACTGTCCCCGTGTCGCCAGGCCGATGGCGCTCCGGTGTCGGTGTTCGCCCACAGCCTGGGCCCGGGGGGTGACCCCGGTGCCACCGCGCTGGCCCGGGCGGGGCTGAAGCGGCTCCGCAGCCTCCGGCACCCCAACATCCTGGGCTACCTGGACAGCCTGGAGGTGACGGGAGCGGGGACACCGCGGGGACATGGGGGGACACTGGGGGAGCGAGGGCAGCATGGGGGCGAGCGGGGGGACGTGAAGGGATGGGGACATTGTGGGGGGACATGGGGACAATGGGAGGACAATGGTGACGGGGGAGTGAGCGGTCAGGAGGGGACAGGGGACACTGGGGGGGACATTGGGGGACAGGAATGGTGGGGACAGAGAGGGGGACAAAGGAGGGACACAAACAAGGACTTGGGGGGACACGGGGGGTGACAAAGGGCAGCGGGGGGACACGGGGGGTGACAGGGTGACCCGGAGTGTCCCCCCCAGACGGAGCAGTGCCTGTACCTGGTGACAGAGGCCGTGACCCCCCTGCGGCGGCACCTGCGGCTGCACCCCCCGAGCGGGGACTCGGGCGAGCAGGAGGTGGCCTGGGGGCTGCAGCGGCTGCTGGTGAGGAGGGGTCTGGGGGGGTTTTGGGGGGGTCTCTGGAGGGAGACCCGAGGCCTTTGTGGGGACCCTGCAATCCGGGCGTGTGGGGGGGACCCCAAGATCTGGGGGGCCCCAGGTGGGTGGGGGGATCCCTGGGATTTTAGGGGGAGGGTCTCCAGGATCTGGGGAGATTCTGGCATCCAGGGGGGGTTCTCAGAGGTTTTTGGCTCCTGGGTGGGGTGGGCCTGTTTTTGGGGGCAGTTACCGATATTGGGGGGTCTCTTGCCCCCCCCCCCAGACGGCGCTGGCGTTCCTGGGGGTCTCGGGGCTCGTTCACCACGCGCTGGGACTCGACGCCGTCTTCGTGGACCCTGGTGGGGAGTGGAAGCTGGGGGGGCTCGAGCGGGTGGCGGCCACCAGCGAGGGGACCCCCACCCGCTCCCCCGGTGACCCCCCCCGGCCCCAGGACCCCCCCGAGCTCAGCGACCCCTCCCGAGGGCAGGGAGACCCCTGGTGAGTTGGGGAGGGGACATGGAAAGGGGGGGAGGGTGGTGGCACTGGGGGGGGGCTCAGGGGACCACGGGGGTGCCCCGTGCCCCCTCCCCACTGTCACGGTCCCCCCAGGGCAGGGGACATGTGGCGCCTGGGCTGCCTCATCTGGGAGGTCTTCAACGGACCCCTCCCCCGGCCGGGGGCTCTGCGCAGCTTCGGCAAGGTCAGGGACCCCCCCCCAAAATCCTGGGGACCCCCTGGGCACCCCCAAACACCCGGGATCCCCCTAAACTTGTGGATCCACCAAATTCCTGCTCATCTCCAGAACCTCCCCAGGCTCAGGGGTTCCCCTGTCCCCCCAGCCCTTGGGGTGCCCCTGAGCCCGTGTCCCCCGTGTCCCCCCAGCCCTTGGGGTGCCCCTGAGCCCGTGTCCCCCGTGTCCCCCCAGCTGCCCCCCGGGCTCATCCCGCCCTTCTCGGAGCTGGTGGCGGCGGATCCGGGGGCCCGGCCGGGCCCGGGGCCGCTCCTGGAGCGGCTGCAGCGCCCTGGAGCCTTCCTGGCCTGTGCCCTGGTGCGCACCGGGCTCTTCCTCGAGCACTTCCAGGTGCGGCCTCAGCCTCGCTTCGTCCCCGTTCTGCCATCCTCATCCTCGTGTTCGTTCCTGTGCTTTTAGCTCGTCCCTGTCTCGTCTTCGTGCTCGTTCCTGTTTCTCGCCGCTGTCCCCACCACCATCCTCAGCCCTGTCGCTGTCTCCTGATCCGTTCCTTGATCCTGATCCTCGTCCCATTCCCGTGCTCATTCCCGTTCCTTTATCCCCATCCTCATCCTCATCCCTCGATCCCCGTTCCTTAATCTTCACCTCGTTCCCATCCGTCCCCTCATCATCATCATCCTCACCCCTACTCCTTCATCCGCTCCCTCATCTTCATCCCCCTCACCCTCCCCATCCCGTCCCCTGCTGTCCCCCCTGACCCCTCGGTGTTCCTGGGACCCCCGGCAGGTCCGGGACCCCTCGGAGCGCCGGACGTTCCTGCAGGAGCTGCCGCCTCTCCTGGAGTCCCTGCCGGGGCCCTTCCGGAGGCACAAGCTGCTCCCGAGGCTGCTCGAGGCCCTGGAGCTGGGCAGCGCCGACGCCAGCGCCCTGCCCCCGCTGCTGCAGGTGGGACCCCCAAAATCTCCCCAATAACCCCCAAAATCCCACCCACAACTTCCCTGCCCCCCCCTGCTGCAGGTGGGTCCCCCAAAATCCCCCCCCATAGCGCCCTGGTCTCCCCCTGCTCCCCCAGGTGGCGAAGGTCCTGGAGCCCCCCGAGTACCAGGAGCGAATCGTCCCCGTCCTCGTCCGGCTCTTCTCGTCCCCTGAGCGGGGCCTGCGCCTGCGCCTGCTGCAGCTGGTGACTGGGAGCACTGGGAGGGACTGGGAGCACTGGGAGGGGACTGGGAGCACTGGGAGGGGACTGGGAGCACTGGGAGAACTGGGAGGGGACTGGGATGGGACTGGCAGGGGAGGTCTGTGGGATTTGGGGGTCTGGGAGAGGTCCATGAGCTCAGAGAAGGCTTGGGGGGGTCCATGGGGGGCCGATCCGAGGTTTTTGGGGGTCCCCGGGGGTGTTCAGGGGTCTCACGGCCTCCCCAGCTCGAGGAGTTCGTTGAGTTCCTGCCTGAGGCTACGGTGGATTCCCAAATTTTCCCCCACGTCGCCCACGGGTTCCTGGACTCCAACCCGGCCATCCGCGAGCAGACGGTCAAGGTGAGCCCCCAAAACCAGCCAGGACCTGCCCAGATCTCTTGGGAAGCCCCCCAAAATCACCCAGGACCCACAAAATCTACTGGGAAGCCCCCCCAAATCACCCAGGCCCCCCAGACTTCCTGCGACTCCCCTAAAAGTTACCTGGAGATCCCTCAAAACCACCTGGAGGCTTTCCTAAAAATCAAACAACGACCCCTGAGCCCACCTGGGGACCCCCCAACCTCCTGGGTACCCCAAAATGGGGGGGACTGAGTGGGGACCCCCCAAAATGGGTGGGATTTTTCACCTGGAGTCCCCCCCCAGTAACCTGGGACCCTCCTTCCAAATCCCCCGAAATGGGTGGGACTCCCCGAACCACCTGGGCACCCCCAAATGGGTTGGATCTCCCCCAGATCCCATCTGGGGGTGCCCCCTGACCCCCCTGTGTTTGTGTCCCCCCAGTCCATGGTGCTGCTGGCGCCCAAGCTGGGCGAGGGGCGCCGGGGGGGGGAGCTGCCCCGGCTGCTGCTGCGGGTGCAGGGGGGGGACGCGCTGGGACCCCTGCGCTGCAACGCCACGCTGTGCCTGGGGCGCCTGGCCCCCCACCTGCCCCCCCAGGTGAGCTCTGAGACCCCCCCCAAATCCCCCCCAGGCTGGCCCAGCAGCCATCTTCCCCTGTGCCCCTCCAGCCTGGCTTGGGCCACCCGGGACCCCTTTCCCCTGTGTCCCCTCCTCACTCCGTGTCCCTTGTCACCCCTCCCAGACCCTGTCCTCCTCCTCACTGTCACCCCCCGTGTTCCCCCTCACTGTTCCCCCCTCCAGAGCCTGTTCCCCCCACTTCGTATCCCCGTCTTCCCCCTCACTGTCCCCTGTCCCCCCATCATTGTCCCCCTGACCGTCCCCTGTCCTGACTGTCCCCTGTCCCCCTGACTGTCCCCCTCCCCCCTGACTGTCCCGTGTCCCCCTGTCACTGTCCCGTGTCCCCCCTGACTGTCCCCTGCCCCCCCGACTGTCCCCTGTCCCGACTGTCCCGTGTCCCCCCGACTGTCCCGTGTCCCCTCTGACTGTCCCATGTCCCCCCAGACCCGCCGGCGGGTTTTGGCCCCCGCCCTGGCCAGGGCCACCCGGGACCCCTTTCCCCCCGCCCGGGCCGCGGCCGTCGCCGCCTTCGCGGCCACCCACGGCTGCTACTCGCCCCCCGAGGTGGCGGCCCGGGTGCTGCCCCCCCTGTGCGCCCTCACCGTGGACCCCCACCCCGGCGTCCGGCAGCAGGTGAGGGCGGGGGGGGCTGGAGGAATTTGGGGAGGGGGCTGGGTGCTATGGAGGGACCCAGAGGAATTGGGGAGGGGGTTTGGGTGCTGGGGAGGGACCCAGAGGAATTGGGGAGGGGGATTTGAGGGGGTGGGGAGGGACCAGAGGAATTGGGGAGGGGGATTCGAGGGGGTGGGGAGGGACCAGAGGAATTGGGGAGGGGGATTTGAGGGGGTGGGGAGGGACCAGAGGAATTGGGGAGGGGGATTTGAGGGGGTGGGGAGGGACCAGAGGAATTGGGGAGGGGGTTTGGGTGCTGCAGATCCCAATTAAATGAGTGGGGGTCCCACTGAGGGGGGGGGTGTCTCAGAGCGGGGGGTGCTGGGGAGGGTCCCAGAGCAATTGGGGGGTGGTCAGGGTGCTGGGGGGGGGTCAGGGTGCTGTGGAGGGGTGGGGGTCCCGGGGGTCTCTCACTGCCGGGGTCTCCCTGCCCCCCCAGGCGTTCCGGGCCATTCGCAGCTTCCTGGAGCAGCTGGAGGCGGCGGCCGAGGCCGGGGGGGTCCAGGAGGGGGGTGAGAAACTGCGGGGGGGGGGACGATAAAAATTGGGGGGAGGGGGCTAAAAACTGAGGGGAGGGGGGGCAAAACCTGGGGGGAGGGTGGCAACCAAAAATTGGGGAGGGGGGGAAATGAAGGTGAGGGAATTGGGGTGGGGGGCGCGGGGGTGGTTTGGGGATGTCCCCCCCCCACTCCGTGACCCCCTCCCCTCCCTCCCGCAGACCCCCCCAGCGCAGGCGCCGTGCCGGGGGGGGCCGCGGGGGGGTTGGGGGCGGCCGTGTCCTGGGCTGTCACCGGTGTCACCTCCCTGACGGCGCGGCTGATGGGGGGCGAGGGGGGGGCGGCCCCCGCGCAGCCCCCCCCCCACTCAGGGACCCCCGCAGACCCCAGCCGAGAGCCCCGCGGCCCCCCCAAAAGGTGAGTGACCCCCCCCCCCACAATTCCTGACCCCCCTCCAGCCTTGGGGACCCCCCCAACCCTGGTTTTGCCCCCCCAGAGCCCCCCAGCGAGGAGCCCCCCCCCCGAGGAGCCCCCCCTGGAAGACACCGATGGGTGGGACGATGACTGGGGGAGTCTGGAGGTGAGTTTTGGGGGGGGGGGTGTCACATTTTGGGGGGGGGGCACAGTGTGACCCCTCCCCATCCCCTCAACACTGTCCCCCCCCCAGGACATGGAGCTGCCCCGGAGCCCCCCCACCAGCAGCCCGGAGGAATTGGGGACCCCCCCGCAACCCCCCGGCCCCGCCCCCACAGAGCCCCCCCCCAGCGCCCCCCCTCCCCCAGCCGGGGGGGGCGATGAGGGCGAGGGGGGGTGGGGGGTGGGGGGCGAGTGGGGAACCGAGGACGCCTGGGAGGCGCTGCCCAGCCAGCACGGTGAGACCCCCACCCAGACCCCCCCCGGGACCCCCAGACCCACCCCAGACACCCCCCGGGACCCCCAGAACCCCCCTGGGACCCCCAGATCCCTCCAGGACCCCCAGACTCACCCCAGACACCCCCCGGGACCCCCAGACCCACCCCAGAATCCCCTTGGGACCCCCCCGACCCACCAGGGACCCCCAGACCCTCTGCACCTCCCCAGACTCCCTCGACCCCCCCCCAGAGATTGCCCCCAAACCTCCCCCAGGACCGCCTGGGGTGCCCCCCCCCACCCCAGGACCCCCAAAAATCCCCTTGGGACCCCTCCCCAGTACCCCTCAACGCCCCTGAGGGACTCCTCAGCCTCCCGGGACCCCTCCCCAATGTCCTTGGGACCCCAGATCCTCGCCCCCCAGTGACCCCCCCCCAACACCCCCTGAACCCCCAGACCCCGGGACCCCCCTGAGACCCCCTCAGGGCCTCAGCCCCCCCAACACCCTCTCCCTGTTCCCCCCCATGCCACCCCTGTCCCCCCGCTCGTCCCCCTGACCCCTCGGTGACCTCCGTGTCCCCTCAGGGCCCCCCCCGGGCCGGCGGCAGCGGGAGCAGCAGCGGCGCCGGGAGCTGGAGGCCAAGCGCCGGGCGGCTCCGCGGGGCCCCTCAAAACTGGGGGCTCGGAAACTCGACTGAGGGGTGGGGAGGGGGGTGCCGGAGGAAGGGGGATCCCCTTTTTTGTGTTGGTTTTGTGGGGAGGGGGCTCGGTAATAAAGAAACCCCAGCCCCGCAAGGAGCGCGCGCTGGCGGCGGGAAGCCGTGAGGGGGACACGTGACCGCGCGGGCACGTGGCGCCGGCGGGGGGCGGGGTCGCGCGGGGGGCGGGGCCTGGGCGGTCACGTGGAGCGCGAGCCGGGCGGTCACGTGGCCCGGCATGGCCGGCGGCGAGGGCGAGGGCGCCGCCCAGCGGCGGCGGCGGCGGAAGGAGGAGGTCGGGGAGGGGGCGGGGGGACCCCAAAATTTGGGGAGGGGACCCCGGGTTTGGGTGGGGGATACTGCACGAGGGGTGGGGACACGGGGAGGTGGGGGGGGAACGGGGGAGAGGTGGCAAGGACACCTCAAGGAGAGGGGGGACACCCCAAGAGGGGGGGACATGGGGAGGGGAGGGGGCAAGAACCCCAAAAATGGGGGAGGGACACAAATTCCAGGAGGGGAGGGGACAAAGACACCGAGCAGGAGGGGGGAGCCAAGGGGGGGACACCCCGGGGGTGGGAGGGGACATGGGGAGCATTTGAAGCTCAGTTTGGGGAGGGGGTCTAAGGTTGGGGGTCGCCCATGGGGGTGGGGGGCTGTGGGTGGTGCTCTGGGGTGCGTTGGGGTCTCCAGGCGGGGTTGGGGTCACCCTTGGGCCCCCCCAGGACCCCGGGGTGCGGCTGTCCAAGGCCCTGAGCTACGTCCTGCGCCACGGGGCCGAGGCCGAGGGGCTGCCCATGGGCCCGGGTGTGTGAGACCCCAAAACCCACCCCTAAATCCCCCCAAAAACCCACCTCAAAATCTCCGAATATTCGCCCCAAAATCTCCAAATATCCCCCCCAAAACCCACCCTAAAATCCCCCCAAAACCCACCTCAAAATCCCCGAATATTCCCCCCAAAATCCCCAAGAATCTCCGCCAAAACCCACCCCAAAATCCCTGAAAATCCACCCCAGAATCCTCCCAAAAACCCACCTCAAGATGCCCTAATATGCCCCAGAAGACCCACTGCAAGATCCCCGAATATCCCCCCCAAAACCCACCCTAAAATCCCCAAAAATCCCCCCGAAAACCCCTCACAAGATCCCCGAATATCCCCCCGCAAAATCCACTCCAAAATCCCCAAGAATCTCCCCCAAAAACAGACCTCAAAATCCCCGAATATCCCCCCCAAAACCCACCCCAAAATCCCCACAGATCCCCCCAAAACACCCTTTGGGACCCCCCAAATTCTGCAAAATGTCCCCTGGGATCCCCCAGATGCTTTTTGGGACCCCCAAAACATCTCCTGGGACGCCCCAAACGTTCCCTGGGACACCCCAAATGCCTTTTGGGACCCCCGAATTCCCCCTGGGACCCCCGAATTCCCCCTGGGACGCCCCGAATTCCCCCTGAGCCCCCCCCAAGGCCCTGACGGGGGTCTGGGGGGGGTTCCGGGGTCAGACGGGTTCGTTGAGGTGGGGGCTCTGCTGCGGCTGCGGCGCTTCGCGGGGGTCTCGGAGCGCGACGTGCGCGGGGTGGTGGCCGCTGACCCCAAGGGTCGCTTCGCCCTCCGGCCGGACCCCCTGAGGATCAGGGCCAACCAGGGGCACTCCCTGCCGGTGAGGGGGGGTCCCCTCCAGGGGTTTGGGGGGGGTCCCCGAGGGATTGGAAGGGCTGGAGAGGGGATTTGGGGGGGCTGGAGTGGGATTTGGGGAGGTTTATGGGGGATTTGGGGGGGTTGGAATGGGATTTTGGGGGGTTTATGGGGGATTTGAGGGAACTGGAATGGGATTGGGGGGGCTGGAATGGCATTTGGGGGGCTGGAATGGGATTTGGGGGAGCTGGAATGGGATTTGGGGGTTTTATGGGGGATTTGGGGGGGGTCCCAGAAGGACTGGGGGTCCTGGAGAGGAGTTTGGGGAGTTTATGGGGGATTTTTGGGGTTTATGGGGGATTTGGGGGGGCTGGAAAGGGATTTGGGGGGGTTTATGGGGGATTTGAGGGGGCCTGGAGTAGAATTTTGGTAATCCCAGGTTGGATTTTGAGGATCTGGGTGGGATTTTAGAGATTCCCCGATGAGATTCTGGAGATCCAGGGTGGGATTGTGGGGGTCCAGGGTGGGATTTTGGAGATCCGGGTGGAATTTTGGGGATCCTGGGTGGGATTTTGAGGGTCCCGGGTGGGATTTTGGAGATCTGGGTGGGATTTTGGGGGTCCCGGGTGGGATTTTGAGGGTCCCGGGTGGGATTTTGGAGATCTGGGTGGGATTTTGGAGATCCGGGTGGGATTTTGGGGGTGCCGGTTGCTCCACGGGGCCGTGTCCGGGGGTCGCAGGTGCCGGAGCTGGAGCTGACCCCCCTGCGCAGCCCCGGGGCGCTGCCCCCCACCCTGGCCCACGGCACCCGGCGCCGCCTGTGGGGCCCCATCCGGGCGGGGGGGCTGCGCCCCATGGGGCGGCAACACCTGCACCTGGCGGGGGGGCTGCCGGGGGACCCCGGCGTGCGCAGCGGTGAGTGACCCCCCCAAAAAACCCCCCCGGGACACCCCAAAACCCCTCAGGATCCCCAAACCCCCCCGGGATCCCCAAACCCCCCCCGGACACCCCAAAACCCCCCCGAGACCCCCAAACCACCCCGGGATCCCCAAACCCCACAGAGACCCCCACACCCCACAGAGACCCCCACACTCACCTAGCGGGGTGGACCCTGAAGTGTGACCCCTCCCCCAAGAAAAAAAAAACCCAGGGCACCCCCAAAAAAGCTCCCCAAACGCAGCAGGGACCCCAAAGGACCCCCCCCCCCCACAAACTCCCAAACCCCTTTGGCGCACCCGAAACCTTCCTGAAGCCTCCCCAAATCCCTTCCTAGGACCCCTCAAACACCCTCAGATCCCCCTCGAGACCCCCAAACCTCCCCCCTGCAGCCCCCCAACCCCTCCCAGACCCCCCAGGACCCCCCAAAACCCCCCAGGACCCCCCAAAATCCCCCTCCCCACAGGGATGAGGCCGGACTCGGAGATCGCCATCATCATCGACGGCCCCCGGGCGCTGGCAGGTGAGGGGGAGTGGTCCCGATTTTTGGGGGGTTCCCGATGTTTGGGGGGGTCCCTGATGTTTGGGGGTCCCTCCCGCAGACGGGATCCCCTTTTTCCGCTCGGCCAACGGGGTGATCCTGACGCCGGGGGACGCCCAGGGCCGCATCCCCCCCCAATATTTCCTGCGGGTTCTGCAGCTGCGGCCGCGCCGTGAGCGGGGACCCCGAAAGTGGGGAGAGGGTTTGGGGGAGACCCCCAAACTTGGGGGCGGGGTCAAGGGGTTTGGGGGGGGATCGTTCAGGAATTTGAGGAGGGATCCCAAAATTGGGGGTCTGAGGAGGTTCAGGAGTTTGGGGGGGGGACCCCAAAACTTGTGGGGGGTTGGGGGGACTCAAGGATTTGAGGGGGATCCCAAATTTTGGGGGGGGTCGAGAGAGGTTGGGGGGGATGCAGGGGTTGGGGGGTCAGGATTTGGGGTCGCAGATTTTGGGGGTCCCGTTGCCATGGCAACAGCTCATTTATTCCCCCCCCCACAGGGTGTGAACTGCCCCTGGACGGGCCCTGGGACGAGGAGGGGGGGGAGACCCCCGGATGAGGATTTGGGGGTTCCGACCTCTCCCCCCGTACGGATTTGGGGGGGGTCTGAGCCCCCCGAGCCACGCAGACCCCAATAAAGCCCCCCCCGAGCACCACGAGCGTCTCACGGCGGGGTCAGAGCTCAAACCCCTCCCCCAAATAACACCCGGGGGGACCCAGGACCCCCCAAATCCATCCCAGTCCCCCCCAGTCCCCCCCAAATCCATCCCTGTCCCCCCCAGTTTCCAAATCAGGTTTCACACAGAAATTCTCTTTTATTGCCGCATCCACCGGGATCTGGGGGGTCCCGGGGGGGTTCTGGTTGGGGTCCCGAGGGTTTTGGGGGTCCCGGGGGTTTTGGGGGTCCCGGGGGGTCCCCTCAGCAGATCCCGCACGTTTCCCTGCGGCCGAAGCGGCGCCGCCGGGGCTCGAGGCTCCGCTGCAGCTCCTCATCCTCCTCCTGCGCCCTGCGGGGGTCGGGGGGGCTTCGGGGAGGGCGAGACCCCCAAAAACCCCCCCGGGACCCCCCCCGACCCCTCCCCATCCACCCCAAACCTCCCGGACAGCCCCAAACCCCCCCAGGAGCTCCCCGCGCCACCCCCCAAACCCCCCGGGACCCCTCCCCACCTGTCCCCCGCTGTCCCCCGCTGTCCCCCCGCTGTCCCCCGCTGTCCCCGCGGTGTCCCCCCCTGTCCCCCGCTGTCCCCCCGCTGTCCCCCCGCTGTCCCCCGGTGTCCCCCGGTGTCCCCCGGTGTCCCCACCTGCTCTCGCGGCGGTGCCGGTCCCGCACGAGCCGGTCCCGCCGGTTCACCAGCTCCTCCAGTAAGAGCTGCTCGCGCTGGCGCTGCGCCGGCGGCTTCTGCCACTCTGGGGAGGGTCCCCAAATGTCCCCAAAAAGGTCCCCAAACCCCTTTGTGTCCTCCCACCCCGGTGCCTCCTTCTGTGCCTGGCAAAATGTCCCCAAATGTCCCCAAGCGTTCCCAATGTCCCCCTGTCCCGCCCGATGTGCCGGCCGTGTCCTCCCCCCCCATCCCCAGTGTCCCCAAATGTCCCCATGTCCCCCCAAAATGTCCTCCCCATCCCCAATGTCCCCGTCCCACCCTTTGTCCCCGATGTCCCCCTGTCCTCCCCTGTCCCCGATGTGTCCACAATGTCCCCCCATGTCCCCAATGTCCCCTCCATGTCCCGATGTCCCCAGTGTCCCCGTGTCCCCGGTGTCCCCTCGATGCCTCCGTGTCCCCCGTGTCCCCAGTGTCCCCTCGATGTCCCCAGTGTCCCCGTGTCCCCCGTGTCGCACCCTCTGTCGCCAGCAGCCCCCGCAGCTCCCGGCTCAGCAGCTCAAAGCGTCGCTCCAGGTCCCGCTCCTGCGCCCTGGGGGTGACACGAGGGGACAAAAAGGGGACAAAGGGGACAAGGCGGTGTCACCGGGGCCGCCAGAGCCCCCCCGCGGCGTCCCCAGGGTCCCCTCGCGGACGCCGGAGCCGGGGGGGGCACAGGGAGGGGACGCGGGGGAGGGTGGCGGTGTCGCCGCGGTGTCGCCGTGTCCCCTCACAGCAGCTGCAGCTGGTCCTGTCGCCGCACCAGCAAATTCCGCTGCTGCACCAGCGAGAACCAGGCCCGGAGCAGCCGCTCCTCGCGCGCGGGGTCCGCGCCTGGGGACACGGGGACACGGGGGATTGGGGACATCGGGGACGTTGGGGACACGGGGACGTTGGGGACATCGGGGACATTGAGGGGATTGAGGACATCAGGGATATTGGGGACATCAGGGGGACATTGGGGGATTGGGGACACGGGGACAGTGGGGACATTGGGGACACGGGGATATTGGGGACACTGGGAACGGGGGGGACA